>NC_137934.1:41006615-41079115 GCF_963969265.1 Rhamphochromis sp. 'chilingali' | reverse complement strand
GTAAGGAAGATGGCGCCCTCCGCTGGCAGTAGAGGCGGACCTCCCATTAGCCCCGTGGCCTCCTCGCGCCCATCGGGGATTAGGTGAACACGCATGCCTTCCATCACCAGCTCCTCGCCAGGCAACAGAGTCGGCCTCAGCAGCTTGGGCTGAAAGACAGAGAGCGACAGAGATGACCCCGTGCTACGACATCACAGCCAAACATGGCCGACAGACATCTAAAACTACATGCGCTTATCTTAGTCACAGGAACACACTTTGTTAAAGAACCACTGCAACCGTTGCATGCTTTCACACCCGTGCTGAGGGCAACCTGCACCAGTGCATGAGCCCACAGACACACAGAGAAACATGTCACAATGTGCAGCGATGGTCTCAGTGGGCCGACTGCTGAAGATGAACAAGAGCAAATAAGAAGCTGGCTTTTTCCTCTAGACCCTTACATCACTTCCTGTCCTCCGGCGAGGCCTGGGAGGTTTCTAAAGAGCGGAAATCAATTACAGCTTTGGTAGCGTGTTGCCACCCTGAGCCACAAGTTCAGCTGTTATTCGCCTGACCCTGCATGCTGCGAGAGCAGGGCAGAGATGGAGGGCGCCCTTCCTGGATCAAGCTCACATACAGCCGCCCATCATGAACAGCACCCTTCAGATGGAAGGCACGCAGCTCTGAAGGCCCTGGGAGAGCCGCTCCGGCCTCAGATAGCAGACTGCACACCCCACATGCACGGCTCCGGCGGGCTGCGAGTCACACGCTTCTGTCTCCAGCTGACAGACGTACCTGCCGTGGCGCTTTGAGCCTGAGCTGAAGGGATTGGTGAAGAGGGGAGTGGGCGGGGCTGGTTGGGGTTCTGCATGGCCTTTGTCCAGTGGGATGTAAAAACATGAATTGGTTACCTTTTGGATGGGAGGCAGTCTCTTACTCTCCCTGTGGACTGCTTCCAACGTCTCGATGTGCATTTGAACGATATCTGCAGAGTGAGAGTGCAGAGACAGCGTGAGGCTCGAGTGCTTCATGCGTGTGGCTGACACGAGGCAGACGCGGCGATTCGTCCATACCTGGTATCATGGCGTGGAGAGCTTTGAGGTGCTCGTTGGTCACGCCGCTCTCGTTGCACACTTTATCGACAAAGCGGTTAATGAAGCGCACCACAGAGTTGGCCACGTCTGAGCTCTCTGCGTCTTCGAAGCCGCTCTCCGTGTCGTAGCTTTCCGCCATGCTGCCTGCAATGCTGCAACACAAACACACGCTCTGAGCACGGACGAAGCCCCAGCTGATCGAACAACTCGATGTAAACAATAACTCCACACTCATGGGCGATGCGCGTGCTGGTCACAGGATAAAAGGAACGGTCTCTGTTTTAAAGACAGATGTTGGGATTTCACAATAAAAGCCTGTCTTACTAAACACAAAGTGAATGTGACAAAAACAGACATTTTATGTCTCAGCCAATCAGCCGCTTTGAGTGTGACAGTGTTTGATGACACTAAGACATGCTTAGCTGGATTGTGTGAAGATAAAAACATGTTTCTAAAGACTTGTTTGTACTGTGGGAGCGCCCTCTGTGGGCAGACGGGCGCTCCTACCTGTTTGTGACGTAGCTGTTGCTGACGCTCTCCACGTCTCCGAGGCCGGAGCTCCGCAGCAGCCGGTTCTTGCTGGTGTCCAGCGGGAGCAGCAGGTAGCTCATCCTGTTGGCGTAGTGGATGGCCTGGCTGAATACCGTGCTCTCCTCCTTCTGCACGCGCTCCATCTGCATTTCTTTGCTGAGCGTCGGCCACAGCCGGCTCTGCTCTGACGCCAGCTCCAGGGCGCCGATTTCCCTTCTGTTGCCCGAGGCGACGTGCTGTTCCTGAGAACACATCGGGATGGACAAAGCTCCGTCAGTTAGACGGTGAACTTTTAATCACGTGTGCGGAGCATGGGACATGCGGGCGCTCTGCTCACCGAGTTGTTGTGCTGCCCTCCGTCCTCCGTCTCCAGGTACAGGTGTCGGATGTGGTTCTGCACGTCGCTGTAGAACATGGCCTCCCAGAACTGCATGTTGGTCCACACCATGTGCTCCTGCACACAGCTGTAGGCAAACTGGGTGACGCCTGCTCCCAGTTTCTGTCAGACAGAACACAGACGTCCAATCACAGGCTCAGTAACACCTCAAGCTGTACAGTGTGGGCGAACTCTCATTTTAGGAAGGATGCACTCACTCTGCAGAAGGCTGTGACCAGGGGAAGAAGCGCCGCCGCGATCCCGTGTTCATCCATGTGTGAACAGTCCTGAACAGAAAGAGCAGGAAAGCACTGAGCTCCAAAACAACGAAGCACAGAGACGTGTGTGAGGCTTCACGCTTGACCTGCAAAGACTTCTATGACATGTGATCAGCCTGTATACACCTCCAACAGAAGAAGCGGCTCGTGTTTAAGAGCATCTGCTCTGGCAACAGCCAGGTCGGCGAGCTGCAGCTGTGGAAACCTGACGAGTGAACAACAGTAACACAGCTGTTACTGTTGTTCACTCTGACGAGGCTGAATCCATTCTAGAGGAAGTCAAAGCTGCCACCTGATGTCAGTATGGGTCACACTCTGAACACTTCCCATAATGCCGTTCAGCGGCTTGTTTTGTGACGCCCACAGGCACGTCCTCGTGGTGTGCTTCGACACTATCAGGCCCCTTGTGTGCCGGCTCACCTGTAAGGTGCAGTTCATCATGCGCACAATGTAGTCAAACTGCTGGTCATCCAGCACAGCTCGGTTCTGCAGGACATGTTGATTGAGCTCCTGAGTCAAACACACGCGAGCTGCCCGACCCTTCAACGCCCGCAGCACCGCTGGCATCAGCTGCACAGACGACGTGACAAACGACCACGATCAACACACAAAAACAGCCTGCAGACCGAACAAAGTTTGTGAGTGCGTCACAGACACACACGCGTCTTTACCTTCTTGGCCTCCAGCATTTTGTTCTCAAAAATGTACGTGATGCAGTTCCTGACCACCTCCAGCCTGCGAGCGCTGTTCGCCATCACGTTGCCGTTCCTGTCCACGATATCTCCTGTGGAGCAAAGGGCGTCAGACTCGCCACAGCACAGAAGCTACGCCTCCTACGCACGCACTGTCAGACTGTATGAGGTTAACACAGGAAGTTTAAGATGCACGTAAGCAGGGTCAGCGCCAACTCAGAGCGGGTGTTGGCCGCCTTCAGTTAACCTCACGTTACAGTTTCACCACACTGAGGCTTCGGCCGATATGAGTTTGCAGTCGGGTCACGTGCATGCTAAGAACAGCTCACCCAGCGGCGGCCCAGATGGCACCATGCTCTTGAGCTCCGGCTTGACGGCGGGAGGTGCGGTCTTGAGCTTGGCAGCAGCGTGATCGATGAACAGCTGCACCGCTACGTCGTCCAGCATGGGGAACGGCGCCCGATTCTGTGCGTTGTTCTGACTGTTTTCTGACGGTCGCTGGATTTTGTGCATGGCCACAGCGGGGTAGGGATTCTCCTGAGAAAACAGAAAGACGGCGATCGTTGAAGGAAGAACGGAGGAATGGCGACAAACAGAAACCGTAAGAAAGTTCAATCGATGAAACGCACATTTTTGAAGAGCTGCTCTGCAACCTCCTTGGCATGGTTCATGACTTTGTGCGGACAGGCCTCCTCTTGTCGTATCCGCTCCACCTGGTTTGCTACCAGCTGTAGAAAGAGGACAGCAGTGATGTTAGTAGTTTTCTTCCGTATCTGAGCCACACTGTGCTCAGTGACCAACGATCGTGTCTAGGGCTGCTCAATTAATCAAATTTTACGCTCCGTGTTGTGTAACTATTTTTAAATCCCTGTAGAACCTGAACCGTGTAAGCTAGCGCAATAATTGTTTTTGCATATGAAACCAGAGGAGTTGTACTTACATCTGATGCCATCAGCTTGTCCTCGGTCACGGTTTCCTTCCACATAAAGCTTTGCAAAAACTGCATAAAAAGCGCTTGCAGGAACAAAAGCATAATATTCCAGAAACACGCTTTGCCGATCCAATCAGCTGTTGGTAACACTTCCCACAGTGAAACAGACGTCAGCGCGAACGATCGCATGTCCGCCATTTCCTGTCCGAAACTGGAAGTGACGTCATTTTCGCGGAAAATGTAGTTTTTTTACAAGTCATGTTTGACTTTTCTGAATAGTTGCTGGGATGCTTAGAACTCAAACTTCACTGCTGGAAATATTTTATTTTGATGCACCTGCTGTTTTCTTTGCAAATTTGCATCATAGGATTGTTTTTCATTTTTTCTGCAGTATATAAAAATTGGTGTATCTCCAAAATCAGTAAAAATATAATATAAGCTCTGGCGGACTTGGTTCTATGGTAGGTCGTAAGGGTTAAATAAATATCGTCAAATAATCGAGATCTCAATTTCAGTGAAAATAATCGTGATTATCATTTTTGCCATAATCGAGCAGCCCTAATCGTGTCATCGGTGCACCAGGTTGGAACGTTTTCAGTTACGTCAGTAAAGGTTTGTGTGACAGCTGTTCATGGTAAATGCACTGATTCTTATACAGCGCGTCTCTACTCTCCCGGAGTGCTGAAAGCCCTCTATACAACATTCACACCCACTCATACAAGCACTTCCTTCTATACTTAAGTGAAATCTAAGCATTCACACTCCGCTGGACTCATTAGAGGGCAGCGGGGGGTTAGTTTCTTGCCCGAGGATACTTGGCAGACTGGGGAAGCCAAGCATCGAACCACCAACCTTCCAGTCAGTAGCTGATCTGCTCTACCGCCTGAGCCACACTTGTTGACTAGTCACGATTACGTCGACTATCAAAATAGCCGATGCGTCGTTTGAAGCTTTGTAAGATCCTGAAATTTAAGAGTGTAGTAACAGACTGAAACAGAAGGTGGTAGCACCGCATGTACAAGCTGGAAGAAGAAGAAGAAGAAGCAGAAGAAGAAGAAGAAGAAGAAGCAGAAGAAGAAGAAGAAGCAGATTTGAAGGATGGGTCGGCGTATCCTTCGTGGCCCACCATGTCCCAGAATGTTGTCTGAGCACCGTCAGTAATGTAAACATGTTTAACAACAACATTGTTATTGGGGGGAAATCCTTTCAAATCGACCTATCAGCTGCCTCCACACAGGTAAGTCCTGGGAGCCACATGCTGCACGGCCTCCTGGCTGATTGCTTCTTCCCAGAGGAGACTCAAACATGTGCTGACATGTCAGCTTAACACGTTTTTCCACTCGTAGCTGTCATGAACTACTGTGCTCTGCGATCGCACAAACAGGAGCGAACGGGTAGATGTTTGTGTCGAAAGACTCACGTCATCAAACAGGTCGGTGGCTCTGTAGGGGGGACCTCTCTCCGACACAAAGCCGGCGAACGCCATGCCGTCTAACACCTTGGTGAGGAAGTCGTCCTCTGACAGCGCCCTCTGGCCCAGGAAGGCAGCCTGTGGAAAAACGTTAGCAGCAATCAAGACTCTTTGACCACACAATGACCTGGAAAAGCTCATCCATGCCTTTGTAACGTCAAGGCTAGATTATTGTAATTCACTTTATTTTGGTCTCCACTCTACCCTTCTACATAGATTACAGACAGTCCAGAATGCCGCTGCACGCATTCTAACTAAAACTAAGAAGTTTGCTCACATCACTCCCGTCCTTGCTGATCTGCACTGGTTGCCTGTGAAATTTCGTATTCAATTTAAAATTCTGTTGCTTACTTTTAAAATTACTAATAACACAGGACCAAGCTATCTTAAGGAACTCTTAAACTCATATGCTCCTGCGAGGGCTTTAAGATCATCCTCACAGTTATTGTTGGTTCAGCCCAGATCTCGTTTGAAGTCTAGAGGTGATCGAGCGTTTGCTCTAGCTGCACCTGAGCTGTGGAACAATCTTCCGATTGGCATCCGGGCGTCTGACTCTATTCAATCTTTTAAATCACGGCTTAAAACATATCTGTTTGAACTTGCTTTTTCTACCAGTTAAATCCTGGCCTTGTTTGCAGTGAGTTATTCTATTAGTTTTTCTGTTTGTCTTGCGTTGTCTATGTTCTCTATCACTGTGTTTGATGGTACAGCTTTACTTTGCTATAGCTATGTGCTATAGTTTACTCTTATTAGTGGTTTTTACCTGTGAACATAATTCCACACTTATATGACTCTGATGTTATAGTGTTAATTGTTTTATTCTTTTATGTAAAGCACTTTGGCATGCCCTTGGCTTTTAAATGTGCTCTATAAATAAAGATTGTTGTTGTTGTTCTTTGTTTCCTTGGATGCACATTAACAGCGGTGTGCTGTGCCAGGACATTCCTGTACCTTATGGAAGCGAATCACAGGCTCTGGGTGAATGCGGATGATATGTAAACACCAGCGATAGCCCTGGAAGAGCCGAGCGAACAGCCACAGAAAGACCGCTCGGATCTCCTTGTCCTGAAACGCACACAGTAAAGACGACTGTCACACAGAGGAACTGAAAGAGTCTGGAAGCCTGAACCTGCCAGAGTTTATGACCTCCACCACCTCTTATGCCATCGATATAAGACAAAAACACTAATGCTGGTGTTGTGTAATTACAGCGTATGAATCACTACATGAGTTTACTCCTTGCCTGGATTTTGAGAGCAGAGGGTTGCGTGGACTGTGGGGGGAATGCATGATCGGCAACTTCCAGCTCCGGATCCAAAACCTGCAGGAACAGAAAACAAAGTCCATCACTGCTGACCACAAGTCTCTGCTGCTGATTCCTGCTGATACGGACAACAGCACAAACTCACCGTTTTCAGAGTCATGGAGCTCTGAGCTTGTATTCACTAGACTACGTGGTTAAAGCACATTTACTACACAGGTGCAAAGTTTCCTGTCAGATGTGAACAACATCTGGGAAAGCTCAGAAGAAGAGTAAGTCAGTGGCAGAGTGTGCAGACACACACCATCCTTGGTTACAGCTTTTAGGCTCAGAACAAATTCATCTGGCTAAGTGTAAGGACAGCTGAGCAGCTAAGCCCTGGTTTAGGGTTGCTATCCAACCGTCTCCAGCATCAGCGTGGTTCCTGGAGCAGCAGCACACTGAGGGACAACTGAACAGACGAGCCCCAGATCAGCTTCACACGCAGGGCTGTCAGTGTGGCAGATATCTGCTGTGCCTGGACTTTGTGTGTCAGAGTTGGATCTGTTTTCATCGCTCTGCCAGCTGAGGCCTATAACCCAGTGAACTATCAGAGCAGCGTTAGCACCACAGCAGTCTCAGGGTTAAGAGTCATGAAGCACACAGAACGGCGCAGTGACAAAAACAAAACTTTCAAAATAAATTATTTTTCTATTAAATCGATCCATTCCTTTGAGCCCTGACGTCTTTGGTATGTGGCCTAAGTCAGCAGGGCCAAGTTCAGTGTCTCTCTGGAGGGCACAGAGCTGTCGAATGATGCTGCTGCAATAACATCTGTGGCTCATCGATGTAGACTGAGACAGTGAGCACATAAGACCAAACTGAACCCAACACGACTGTAAGGAAGAGGACTCCCTTACTGCATTTATTTATATTGTATTGTCTGTATAGCACTTGAGGATCAGATACAGATAACTGCTCGTTTATGTACGAGGCATTCCTGTTTATCCAAGTCTGAGGTACGTCCCACAATCAGGGGAATTTACGATGAATCCAGCTGCAACATGCAACCACAACTAAGAGTTTGGATCATGGCAGTGCAGCACAGTGCAGGCTAAAAACACTCTTCAGGACACACAAGCGTTCTGTAGCTCTTCATCTTAGCTGACGTTTTCTAAAGCAGCACACGGTCTAACAGGTTACTCCACAACACACCTACCAGCGCTGCACTTGTGCATCTCAGTATTAGCATCCTTACTGCAGTGTAAGCTCTCAGCACTGAAACAGACAACGATTAAAATCGTTCGGCACTCCTCTCTCACGTTACTGTTGATGAGTGTCTAAAAAGAAACCGTACTGTGAGTGTCCGTGGGAAGAGCCTGACAAGTTCAAATACCAGGCTGCATGTCTGCGCTGAAAATGCAAAGCACCCTCCTCCAAATAAACACCCTCTACCCTTTGTCTCCGTGCACACAGAAGCTCAGTCGTTTACTCCAAGAGACATTATCTAAAAGGCAGAACAGAGTTTATCTGGCAGACATGTGAGTGTTTAGTTTGACTTGTCATCACTCGATAAAAGAAAACTACTGTTGATCTAAATGTTTCGACAGGACGAAACTCTAACTGGGGAAACACAAGATCGTTTATCCAGAAATGGAACATGTTCAAACACAAAACTGTGTTTAAATACAGCAGACCAGGACCACTACTGAGGTCCTTTTACCTTTGACTTCGTATTCAAGCATGCGCTTCTGTTTATCCTGTGGAACAAATCAGGTTCCAGTTATGTTGATGTGACATGTGCTGCACAGGGACAGCAGCAGCAGCTCAGGCCTCCGTGATATCTGCACATCTGTGTTTCACTCTCAGCTTCACTGTCAACGAGTTACAAAGTTTGTCCATGTTTCATGTGCAGGAAAAGGACAAAGCATGAAAAGCAAAGGGCTGTGAGTATTATATGACCGCTGTATAACTGTATCAGACGGCGCGTGAGCAACACTTTGTGTTTACATATTATTTCTCACTACACTTTACTCATGGCTGAGACTGTAAAATGACTGCATATCCAGTAACCTGCTCATAAACTGGGTATCACTTCCTGTAGCTCAAACCGATTTACTCACAGCTGATATGGTTACGAGCATGAACAGCTTTGCTGTATCATCTCCATTGTTATGAGATTTGCACAAAGCAAACAGAGCTGACAAAGGAAGCAGGAAGAAAAATCGATGTATTGGGCCTTTATCAATAATAAGGAAGCTGGAGGCATTTATAAAAAGTGTTTCTCAGAAAGGGCAGGTGCTGCAGTGCTGGAAGGAGGTGAAGAACAGCTTGATAAGAACACAAGAACAGTGTTTGGTTGGTGAGCGCGCTGCATCCAAGCAGCGGGGCTTAAAAAAGGGGAAATCCTATCAGTGACATAACCATTCAAATGTAGTAATAAGCAAAGGACTGCAGCGCTGTGCCTCAGTACAAACCGACCTCTGTGGTTGTGCATTTATCAGATAACTCAGCACTAAGGCTGCATTTCCACAGTTAAGGTGACGACACACTCGGCACTTCTTAAATGTATCTGACTTTTTTGGCAGGTATAAAAAAAAAAAAATCATACTTGGAAATGATCTCCACCCCAGTCAAGCCCAACAAGAACACACTGCTGTGCAGTATTTCAGACGTGATTAATGATAAAGTCCCGCCTTAAATGCTTTCAATGCATCCCTGCTTGTATTTACATGTTTTTACTTCAATAACATTTCAGTCAGAGACGACTGCTTGGAGTCTATCAGGGCTTTTTACACAGGGACTGGAGCACTGGACAAAACCGCTTATTCCTTTCAGCTGAAGTCAATACTAGGAAAGAGAAGCACTTCCTGAACATGTTACTGGCACCTAATCCCATAAAGAGCACTGGGAAGTCTGGTGGTAGAAACCACCCACGTGATGCTACTGAGACTTCCCAGTAATCGTGTGCATTGTGGCTTTGGGTGTGTTTAAGCTGCAGCTCTTACCATGGAGAGTGCCGTCTGGGTCTGCTGGAGCAGAGGTTCAGGCAGCAGGGAGATGTGGACGCACTCGGGGATGGTAACTGTGCCTCCATCCAGGTCGGCAATGATCACGTCCAGCTGCACACGCGCACACACACACACGCACACGATTAACATCTGTGCTTCAGGGAGTGCTGATAAGAAGTGAAACAGGAGCTGATTAGATCAAGTGGAAGACAAACACAGTGGCCTCTGAGCAGCTGCTCGTTACATGACCCAGTCGATCAAACCACAGAGCGCACAGTCACATATCAGTGACACACAACCACTGCTCTTACAGCAATAAAGGTAGAAAACACAGACCCCTGTAGCTAAAGGCTGTGATGGGGCAGCACGCAGCCACACGTGATGAGTCCCGCTAACGCCATCATCAGGCCTCAACCTGGTTTCCTCGATCGTGACACTGAATCACCAACTACTGTCCTGGACGCTGATGTGTCTCGGCCGAGTTTACAAAGACGACTACGTGACAAAGCGATGCATCTACCAAGGTTAGCAGGTAGCAAACAGCTGGATGGCAGCAGCTTAAAGACGGATCCGCGGGTCAGTACGAGCTCACACGACTCACAGCTACGAGCCGCGTCAGAGCTTTTCTTATTGACGTGCATTTCACAGAGAAAGCTGTCCCTGTGTGACTGTGTGAAACTATGAAACGCGCCCTTTGTCCTCTAAACACTACGATATCACACATCTACCCCAGCCTGCAGCAGCTGTGTGTAGAGTGCACTGTGCAGGGATGTGTGATTGTTTCAGTGCTGATACAGCGCCGGGTTGGCACAGATGGCTGTGTGTCGCTAACCTGCTCTCGTGTTCATTTCCCTTCCACAGCTGTTTGATAACTGTCGTACACAAAATGTTTACAGTGGCGAACGCAGCTCACAAACCTCCTTTAGACACGCGTGTCGTGGCGAGCAGTCATCACTGACACAGACACGTGACGTCCGCCTTAAAAACAAAAGCTTTCTGGTGTCAGCGCTGAAGCTCCACAGCTGTGATCAGACGTTTACACTCATCGAACGTTTACTCTGGTCCCTCTCCACTCAGCATTAAACTAGTTCCCACTAGTGTCTGTGGGTGCCTTGTGTGAAAGCCTGCACTGGCCATCAACAGCATCTGTTCAGGTGGAACTCACTAAGAGACGCTGTGTGGAGTCACACGTGTGCACACATTTCTTGCTTTATCAAGTAATAAAACACTGTTCAATAACTTCACCTACAGAAATCATTAAAAGGCCCAAATCACAAGGACAGCAGCTTTAGCCAAACCCAAGCAAGCGTTCGTTCATCGTCCCCTCAAAGACAGCTCCGTCTTTTTAGAACACGCGCTTCCTGTCCCCGGACAGCGCTCCCTGCCGACACACTTCCAAATACTGCTGATGTCACTTTAATCATATATAAGCTCACAAAACATCAACACGTTAAAGGATATCCAAGTACATTTTTTAAATAAAATGCTCGACTATTCCAATGCTCAAGATAAGCCCCGCCTCCCTCTGTACAGCTGGTGGTTGTTAAAGGAAAGCTCCGTCAGGTCGATGACACACGACAACACTCCTGTCTGGGTTCTTTCCTCAGCAAAGCTTTAAGACACAGGTTCAGCCTTACCATTGCTGACACTGCTCTTTGCTGTCGCACTGATGAAAACTACCTCATGTAGCCTCATATTCACTAAGCTGCAAACAGTGAGGACCCACCAGCTCTTGAGTCTCAGAGCGGAAGAAGGAATTGACACCAATGATGAAGGGCGTGGGGGTGCTCAGGACCTCGAGGAGTTTTCCAGGTAGGATGGGAATGTAAGTGAAGCTGAGAAAACACAACAACAAGAGACTTTACACACGTCCTGCACTCAGCAGTGTCTACACTGTGGCTTCATCAACAGGAGTGGGACATACCTGTATTTGAGAGGAAACATGATGGCCAGCAGTGCCCGGCAGGCGTCCGTTAGTCTCTGGTAGCTGCTGGACAGGAACAGGATTTTATGCTCCGTCAGGGCGGCGCAGAACAGACAGAGAACATTGGCGATACCTGAGGGAGGACAGAGGACGTGTCATCCACCTCACCTGCTGCATGCACGCACAGAAATATTGGTGATTTGAAGTTTCATCATATTTGATAGGGTTGAAGGTTCTCATGTCTTTTAAACTGCAGAATCAACCTGCATTTATTCTTTGAACACTAAAAGTGTAAAACTGTAAGCAAACTATCCTCTGATTGGCTGGCTCTCAGAAACAGAAGGTCTGAGCAGCAGGTCGTGGCCACAGCCATGTGTGAGATGCATATGGAGATATCCATGTTCTTCATGCAGAGCAAAGAGGATAAAAAGGTCTAACATGGAGAGTTTGTGTTTAACACTGACAGAAAATGAAGCCACGGGTCTTCCCCGGCCTGTAGCAGACACGTTTTATCACAAAGATCACGCACAGTATTGTTTACATGCATCTCACATGAGGTGACATTGCTCACGAAGTAACAGAGCAGTAATTTTCATATGTGCTCGTACCGAGCTGTCTGAAGAGCTGGGCCACACTGCTGCCACTGACAGGAAGAGACTCGTTGATCGGAGTCTGGATGACTTGCCGGTCGCCAGCACCTAATGTTATAGTCCGCTAAACATAAGAGAGGAGAGAAAAGAAGGATTTGAAAGCGGGTGTGAAAACGGCAGATTAATGGTGGTGGTCAGAGTCGGGGTTTGGCGGCGTGGTTTAATCACAACTGTGTATGTCCACAGAGCGGAGTGATTCAGAGACAGAGATGGAGAATCCCAGAAGCTTAGCAGCTACGTGACAAATTAAACACAAGCCATTCCAGCTGATCGGGATGTGAATGGGGCCGGGCGGGACTCCAAGCCAACGACCTTACTGAAAACACCAGCAGCACCACCCTATCAAACAGGTCCCAGAAACACAGCAGGTGTCATGCGCGACAGCCTAACGTGTGGAAAGCAGCTGAATTCATGAAGATTGAACTGAACTCTGTTTAAACAGAGAAATCATTGATGATGCCAATTATCATCTTACAATTATTTCCTTTGTTACCGACCACAAAACTTTGTAGAACTGAAGCTGTGCTGTACACAGCAGATGGGCCAATACATATGGGTCTGTGTTTGCTGGAATAACAAGCAGAGTGAAAACTGATGACTCAGTACTGTAGCACTACAGACAGACACACTGATGACTGCAGCACAAAGGCTTCGTGGGCTCATTACAGATCCACTTCCACCTTTGGCTGACCGGCCGTGGAGCACCAGCTGGGGGAAGGTGCAGCATTATCTCATGCTCTGTACAGCAGCAGCGATAGCGGCAGCAGCCACAGATGAGCTGTTAGTAGTTCAATGCTGTGATCCAACATCTGATCATCGCTGTGGTCTGAAGACGTGTGAGGTTTGACAGTAAGGATGCGCCCACACGTGCTTCTTAATGCACCGAGGACAGAATGTATTTGTGGCAGGAGGCCACTGGTTTCAGCAGGGCCTTAGAAACCCATTCCAAACTGGATGCTGTGGTGTCACAGCTGAGCCAATCACAGCCCTCCTCAGAGCCACTGCTGTCAACTGGGAAAAAACCAACCAGTCAATGGTCAGGTCATTTTGGTTACATGGAAATAAAATGACAAGAAACTAATCACTGTATGCGAAATAATCAGGTGTTGGTCACATATTGAGTCTATATCAAAGCTTTTGATTGGTCCTTCTGTCACAGGACGTGTGCATGGACTGCCTGAAGGAAACGGGTGGAGAAAAGGAAGCAGAGTCAATGGAAAGCTGATTGGTAGCGAGGGGAGAACAAAGTCAGGCTGGCGTACCAAACTCTCCTCTCTCTGCTCCTGGCCCGGCTACACAAGCACCCAGCAGAGACGCACAAACACACACCAACAGGATAAGACAGGTTAGCAACAACGAGCGAAGGCACAAAGTGCCCAAACTTAACATCATGACAGTATCAGCACAGCAAAACAACAAAGAGCCACAAACAACACACTGAAGGATGACACACGTGTGTGCAAAGAAAGTGCATTACTGAGCAGGAGCAGCAACGGATGATTCATAACTTAAAATACACACAGCAGTGACACAACACCTTCATTTGTTTTACAGCTAACAGTAACCAGAGTAACGGGGGAGGCTGCAGATTACATTAATTTTACTCAGGCTTAACACACACACACACACACACACACACACACACACACACACACACACACACAGACACACACACACACACACACACACACACACACACACACACACACACACACACACACACACAGACACACACACACACACACACACACACACACACACACACACACAGACACACACACACACACACACAGACACACACACACACACACACACACACACACACACAGACACACACACACACACACACACACACACACACACACACACACACACACACACACACACACAGACACACACACACACACACACAGACACACACACACAGACACACACACACACACACACAGACACACACACACACACACACACAGACACACACACACACACACACACACACACACACACACACACACACAGACACACACACACACACACACACACACACACACACAGACACACACACACACACACACACACACACACACACACACACACAGACACACACACACACACACACACACACACACACACACACACACACACACACACACACACACACACAGACACACACACACACACACACACACACACACACACACACACACACACACACACACACACACACACACACACAGACACACACACACACACACACAGACACACACACACACACACACACACACACACACACACACACACACACACACACACACACAGTAGGCCTGTTTGGCTTATCAGACTAGAAGTGGAGCGACCTGGTAAGCAGCTGGGCTCTCTGCCCGGGAACTTTGATTCCAAAACTGGAAACCGCAGCACTGAAATCACCTTCCAGCAGGATCCCGACACAAACAAAGCCAAAAGAAAAGAACAGTTCACGACTACGTGCCACGCTAACAGCAGGTCTGCTTTCAGCATCACACTTGGCAGCACGACGGACAGTGTCAACAAGAAAATTCCCTGTTTCTGGAATCATATGAAGCAATTCCAGAGGCAGATCTGTTCCTGTAATCTCTAATGAAAAACCGTCTGCTTGTTCCAGTAAAGTCAGAGTAAACACGGGGACGTCCAACGCTGCCACACACATGCACATACAGTGGGAGGTGGGACTGAGTTGCTGGGACTCTCTAAGGCTGCGTTCAAACTGCAGGCAAAAGCGCATCAAATCCGACTTTTTTGACCCTGTGCGACTCATATCCAATCATGGTGTGACAGTGTGAACGGCACAAATCCGACCTGGGTCACTTTCATATGTGGTACTGAATCCGACACATATCTGATGTTTCAGAAAGCGACTGCTGTTTGATGGTCACGTCGCATTAAATCCGTCTTTTATGTCACTGACACGAGACAGACGCCAATTATCAGCGCCGGAGAAGACATGGTGAACGCTTCCTGGCCATCCCGTGTAGATGTCAGTGAAACTGTTGGGAAGACAACGTTGGAGAAACGTGAACATTTAATTTGTTCTGTATAATCTGCAGATTCTGACAGAAATCTATCCTTTGAAGCAGCAACAAGGATCATTATTAGGTTATCGACATTATTATGTAAATAACAAAATAACTTAAAGCAAAAATTGGGAAACAAGTCCTCATATTAAGGCCATCAGTCACACATACTGTTGCTCTGGGTCTAAACAGAGCGCGTTGTGTGTGACGTCTTCTTTTGTGCATGCGCCACTTTGAGCGTTCACACTAGAGCGCGTTTGCTGTCGCATTTTATTTGTAGTGTGAACGAGCAGACAAAAAAATCGGATTTGATCAAAAAATCTGAATTGAGCATCAAGACCTGCAGAGTGAACGCAGCCTAAGTTCTTGTAGTCTGGTCTTGGGTCAGAACGACTGCACGACGTCCATTCTTGTCTAAGGGCAGTGTTGCTGATCAAAAGCTGACGCTCCACTTCTGCAAGACACCACGTGTCATACTGAGCTCAAAGTATTAGAGCTGCGTAAACTGTTGCTACAGATGAATCTATGCTGTTGTAAGATCCTGTCTGAGTCATACACTTGCTTAAAAAGTGGTGTGTGTGTGTGTGTGTGTGTGTGTGTGTGTGTGTGTGTGTGTGTGTGTGTGTGTGTGTGTGTGTGTGTGTGTGTGTGTGTGTGTGTGTGTAAAATGGCATTCATTTATTCATAAATATCATTTTCTGAAATACTGTGATCTAACTGAGGATGCATCGCTCAGCCCTAGTATAGCTTTAGGCCTGTTAGTATGTGTTACAGGGCGCGTGGCTGGACTACAGCAGGGTTTCAGCTTTGAATCCAGGGTAAGCATTACCTCTTTAGGAATTGCAGCCATTTTTATGGCTCAAAAGGATCCAAAGTATTGGGACAGTTGGCCGAGCAGTTTCACGAACAGGTGAGGCCTCATTATTTCATAAATGAAGCAGATACAGAGCTTAGGTGCAGGAGGTTCTTTAGGCAGAGAAACACAACAGCAACAAAAATCCTGCCACAGAAGCGGCCAAATAAACAACCTACGTTCTGGTGCCAGACCAAATGCTGAGCAACATCACGAGGGCGGGAAGACTACGAAAGACAGCTGAAGCAGATCATCACAAAGGTCTTTCATTGGTGAAGGAAGACCGAGTGAAGACCACTCCTGAGGAGGTTAGGGTTAGGTAAGTATCTACACAGGGTCCTAACCCCGTGCACTGCACCGCTGTCCCTTTGTGTTGCTTGCAAGCTCGCAGTCAGACCTGGGATCCAGTTTGGATCGTTCTCGGCCTCCAGGTGACGTTATAATCACACATAATCGAGCGCAGCTACGAGGCCCTCTGGCTGATCCAATCCAGCAACCACACTAAAGAAAGAGGCGGCTGCTACTTCATGCTGCTTAGATTACGGTAGATAAATACAGCTTTGTGCTTCATCTACGCAGCACCTCAGGAGAGGGGTTTGATAACGTGCTACATGGAAATGTGCTCTAAAGGTGAACTGTGCGTAAGCTACAGCGTGTCTGACTGAATACTTCTGATGCACATCAGTGTCATGTTGCTGCAGTTGGTTTGTCGTCTGTGGCGAGCGTTTAGTTACTTTGTGCAGGTGCCCTGCGCTCCTCCGAGCGCTGCTTGTGCGTGCTGGCAGAGCAGCAAACTCTCCTGTGTTCTGTGTGATGAAGGAGCGCGCGTGCACTGATGAGTGTGAGTGGAGACGTGGGCTAGCTTCACTGTTTGGGTCTTATGTGTGTTAATACTGATTAAATCTGATTCTCTCATTCAGACGCGGCGCTACCCGACAGGAAGCCATCTGCCATCCCATATGGTCGCCAAGCAACAAACTACGAACTGCACAGCAACTTGAATGTGTGTAAAGGTGTTCGTGTGCATGTGTCACCGAGGCGGGGAAAGAACGAGGAACTAATCCGTGCTTTTAAACGCTGCTGCAGCAAATCAAGCTGATGGCAAACAAAAGAAGCTTGAAATGAAGAACATGATGTAAACAAACAGAAAACCAGGTCAGCTGAAGCACCATCAGTCACAAATGATTTGAAACGACTGCAAGAAAGATTCCTTTAAAGAAAACAGAAACAATGGCGGCCTGTTGGATGAACAGAATCAATCACATCGAGCTGCTTGCTGATTGGTGAAGCTTGGAGAACATGAAAGTTACCTGGAGACAGGCCAGCAGCCAGTCACAGGCCAGGACCTGAGGAACTCTGTCTAAACTACAAACTGGGGCCTCATCTGTCTGTAACACAGAGGAACCAGGGTACAGTAGGGCGCACACAAATGACACACACGGGTTACAACATCTGGAGCAGGAAGTGTCAGCTAGTGTAGTTCAGAGAAAATACACACTTCCTGCTGTACGTGCACCGTGACACGAGTCATCTGTGTTTAAAAACAGATTATTAGATCACAGTTTCCAGGTGGTGGAATTAAAATAAACATGACCTTAAAAGAAAATATGAAAACAATGAATGAAGGGGAAATTAAAAAGTAAAATGAGGAACAAGTTATTACGACATTTTTATATGTGAAATACAGGGTTTATTAACCTGCTGGAGTTTTCTGCAGATTTCCAGCTCATCTGTGATTGGTTAAAAAGGTGTGTGCACATATGCGTCCACGATATGACAACGTGAGGTTAGAGCACACACTTTGTTACTGCTGTTCAACACGACAGGTCTTCAGTGTTTCTGCCTGTGTCACTGCAGAGCTGCGCTCAGCCACAGATGAGAGAAACCCACAGAAATGCACAAGCAGGTTAGACAACACTCGACCCTTTAAACACAAAGAGCGCTGGATGTTCATGCTGAAAACGCAGCTACACTAGCAGGCTGTGCAAAGCTTTGCTTCTATGCACACAGCTGGCTGAGCGACGCATCAGCTGCCATTTAAAGTCTGACATTAACACATTTTACAGAGCCTGCTCGGTCAGGGAGAAACAGCACTGGTTTAAATGACTCCTCAACTCAAATCATCACCTCTGGCAGGTCATGCTGCATCGTCAACGTGACAGAGACAGGAAGTTATACCTGGGAGCCTCCAGCGATGGGGATGACACAAGTGAGGAGATTCCCGACAACCGTTTCCAAGGGCGCAGACAGACCATCTACGTGGACGGTGTAGATCAGCCCCAGGCAGTTCTGTTCAACCAAGAAACACAGAGGTCAAGGGTCAACGGCAAACCCAGCACCGAGGCCACAGCAGGGTTTCACACACAGACGGCTGCAGACTCATTTACACAGCAAGGCCGCAGGTTCCAGTGCAGTCAGGTGTTTGTCTGGAGTCAGCATGTCTGTCTTCAAGTCGCAGCTAATCTCTAACAACGCTTGAAAATGATCAGAATCAACAAATTCAGTTTTATTTTGCATCCCTGTGAAAGACGACGATAATACCACTCAGAAAGTTCTCTTTGGTAATGTGCAGCTTTGTTATTGTGAGCTCAAATATGGGCCTTTTTATGTCTCTGTCCCAAACTACAGTTTCATGGTAAGAGAGAATGTCAGCCTCTAGTCTTTACCAGACTTTAATGTCCAGACTTCAGAACTGAAGGTCGGTCGGGGCTTTTTAAAAAGAAATACTACAAAAAGTAATTTTCTATGTCCAAACTTTGCACAGTAAAGTCTTAAACCACGGGCGGTCCAACAGAAAATGCTCTGAAACTGTGATGACTTGAGAATGATTTAATAACTTGGAAAGCTGTGCGGTTTCTTTCACGTTGGACGTCCATGCATGTGTAGATACACCCGTGTGCACACACCGCCACCTAACCCTAACCCCCACAAACAGAATCAACCTGCACACATAATCCAACTCCAGCCAATCAGCTTCTTAGTTCCTTCTTCTGTCAACATTCACTCATCTTTTAAATAAAACGGATATTAATTGAATGTTGTTCATCTTGTGTTGTGTCATATCTACATACATAAATGTCACATGTGGAAAAGCTGTGTGAGCCGTACCCTGAACACCTCGGTGTGATCCAACTGGGACACCAGCACCAAGCTCTTGGGGGCAAAGATCTTAGCTGGTTGGACGACGGAGAGCACCTCATCTGCTTCGTCCGCCTCGCTGGCCTCAGCCTTCTGCAGCTGAACACAGGGTCACACATTACTGTCACATTAAGTTATTCAGTTTCAGTTGAATCATCATTTGACACCGTCTCACCTGGGGGTTGTTCAGGCCCTCCCAGAAGGTGAAGCAGGCACAATAGTGACGGTCCGAGTTGATGTCAGTCAAAACCGCTACGAAGAAGGAGGGAGGCAGCTGATCGGGAACCAGCTGCCAACCGCTGGGTTGGCAGAACTGAAGAGCGGGGAGGAGGGGAGGAGGGGTGGGAAGGTGGTGGCAATATTGGGGCAAGAGGTGAAGACACAGCGAAGAAGAGAAAGATAAACATTAGCAAACGTATCAGACAATAGTAGATCACATGGTGGGACAACACCTCGATTCATCCAGGGCTGGGCTTCAACTGCACCACAGCTCGCCATGAGCGACGGCCCCGTATATGACAGTGATATACGTGGCGATGGTGGCTCAAGAGTTGTGTGTTCGTCTTGTAATCGGAAGGTTGCCGGTTCGAGCCCTGGCTCGGACAGTCTCGGTCGTTGTGTCCTTGGGCGAGACACTTCACCTACCGCCTACTGGTGTTGGTCAGAGGGGCCGATGGCGCGATATGGCAGCCTGGCTTCTGTCAGTCTGCCCCAGGGCAGCTGTGGCTACACCTGTAGCTGCCTCCACCAGTGTGTGAATGTGAGAGGGAATGAACAGTGTCATTGTAAAGCGCTTTGAGGGGTCCTGAAAAGCTCTATATAAATGCAATCCATTATTATTAGTAAATCAGTTTCCGATTTCAAGACAATCGGTTATAGTGTGTAACATTTAAATCTTGACTTGTAAAACAAGAAACATAAGTGGAGCCGTCGATTCTGCCACAGTGTTGACACAGAATCAATATTTACAGGGTTTGTCTTTGTCATTCTTGTGTCAGCTGCTGTCAGTTAGCTGACGTAAGCCTGATGTAAACATGGACCTCCAGTCTAATTAAAGCCGTTCACGTAGCATTTTTAGTTTTTGTCGTCGTCCGTTTCTGAATCACAGCGCAGATACGCTTTTAACTCGCCGACCCCTTTAACCACACTGACTGCTCAGGCCAGACAACCGACCTAGATTCAGACGCTATCAACTGATCCGATGACAGGATGTGAATATTTCACAATGGCTCTGCAGTTTGTTATAGATTCAGTTAGGGCTGCTCAATTAATCGAATTTTAATCTCGATTACGATCTGGGCTTTGAACGATCATTAAAAATGACTGAGCCGATTATTAGCCCCTCCCTCATGCTTTACTCTCACACTGCTCCGTGTGGCAAATCGAGCGCACCTCTCTTTGAACACGTGTCACAACAATTAAGAGGACCCGAGGGAAGCTCGGAAAGCTAAGCAGAAGTTATTTGGAGAGGAGAGTGACTGCCGTTGGTTTAAAAGAGGTAAAAAGCTTCAGTGGTGTGGAAACATTATGGGTTCAGTCAGACGTGGATCAAGTAGACACAGTGTGTAAACTTTGCTACAGTGTAGCTGCACCACAGAGCAACACTGCAAAGCTCACTAAACATAGACGTTTACATTTTTCATTTATTTCTTATATTGCAAACATTTGCACTGTTATCAGTATTTGCACACTATTTATATTATTTTTTAAAGTCTTTATTCAATACATTGTTATTGTTAAATAAATATCGTCAAATAATCGTGATTATCATTTTTGCCATAATCGAGCAGCCCTAGATTCAGTACATAATTTCAACCTAACGTCCAGCCTTTATGCAGAATATCTAATCATAAGCTAGAACATATGCATAGGAGTGAAAGTCACTGTAAGCACTGAGGGTTTCACGTCAGTAGCTAACTACTTTAAATGAACAGGACAGACACGTGTGTTTAAAGTGGATACGTGAGGTCAGGCTGACATGGACAGGGTCAATATGAGCATCAACAGCACTGCAGTGAAGGTCAGTCCTCCACAGTTTCTGCACATGCTCACCTATGCATGACAACGAAATAAGCAGTATATGTTTAAATCACATGAACAGGTCGTGGCAGCTGCTGTGGCCTGATAGGGCCTATAGCTGCCGAGGGGATGGAACCGCTGACTTTGACAGATTTAACTGTCTTGTTCTGCCCCCGAGGATCACAGATACATGACTTACCAGCTCTACGCCTTGTGGGAATGGGCTGTCCTCCCAGTCTTTCTCAGGAAACCGCTGGAGAATGCGACCTTGACCTTCACCTTCCACTGTGCAGAGACAGAGAGACAAATCCAGAGGTCTGAGTACGTTCCTTACAGCTAGCTGTTGTCTGCTTGTTTCTACCAACAGTCCTCTTAGACCTGAAGCATGAATGAGTGAAATACTCATGTAGTTGTTTTTGCCTTAATGCAAACCTGGAAGCTACCTGATGAAGCCAAAGTTGAAGTGACACGTGTGATCAGCAAGCTCATGTGTAAAAACCATGTGTGACTGTAAATGAACAGTTCTAATGATTCCAGCTGTATTCACGAGCTTATTGTCAGGCCTGTCCTTTAAATGGGTTCACGTGTGCCTGCTAAACATTAGTGAGATGTGTTAAAATGCTTGTTTGCTGCTGGTTAATGAGGCCATTTCCTTTGTTGGTCAGGGCCTGGCTCATCACAGCGGCACAATGACACAACAATGGCGGACTTATGTAACCACCACAAGCCCGTCTTTCAGCCTAGGTCCAGCTGAAGCCCAGAAGGCTGCTTAATGGCGGCATTCATCCGCAGAGAGAATACACTCAATCCACCCAGTACAAAGGATTGATATACAGAACACAACAATATAACACTAAATAAACAAGAGGTGCTCACCAGCATTAGACAAACCTAAAGCATTATGTAGCAAATGTGTCTCAGAGCAAACAACAGAGCCCGTGGGCCTTTACTGAGAAACTAAACCAGAAGTACAGACGATACAAAAACAGAAAGTAGGCCAGCTCCCAAAACACAGGGGAATTCATTCTGTCGCCTGTACGCGAGTGTTACGTGGACGCTGTGGGGCGGGGCTGTCAAAGATGACGGCTTCGTTTCCTTTCACTTTAACACGAGTGCCCCTCATTCCCACACTGTGCCAAAAATAACATGTCCTTAGAGAGCTGATGCTGACCCCACTGCTGGAGAGGGAAGCTACACACAACAACTATCACTTACTTTGTCACCACAAACTTCTTTTTGATCAGCTGATATAAAGCATATGGACATGTAAACAAAAGGCATGTGTGGAACGCAAACAATAAGCAAAGAGTCCCACAAAAACAAAGACCCAGCAGAAATGAGACGGAGGACGAGTTACGAGGTTGTTATGATCATTTCAGGCTCTATGTTACAACACTTTGACTCCACGTATCAAATCTGCAGAGCCAAAACTGATAAACTGAGCCAGCGATACAGCTATGCCCTCTAACTGACAAGCCCCGAGCTACAGTACCACCTCTGTACTATCTGCTGGATCACAACTGACACAACACCTACGTAAAATCACCGTCAGAGCTGATAGAAGCACATCAAACTAAGGAGACGGGTGCAAATGTAAATGTGACGAGTCAGTCTACGAGCATTTCACCAAACCTGTTCATGGGGATTTTGGGGGTGGGAGGGGCTACCGAAGGTTATTTTGAAATGTATGACCTCACTCCATCAGAAAGTTACGACAGGTAGGTTAGGATGACAGACGTGCTGCGTGCCCACAGATCAGGGCTCAGAAAGGAAAAAACTCAAGACACCATCTCAGGAAGACAACTACAAGTTGTCTGCTTCAAACACAGCTGTGTGGAATAAAAGCTCAAAGTTCAAAGTGCAGATCCAACGGTCTGATGATGAAGTGAAACTAAATACATCTAAAAAGTCTTCAGCTCTTACAGGGACGGCACGTTGAGTGCAGCTCACACACAAACTTTTCTAGCCTAACGTACACACCAGAGCAAGTTCACAAGTTCATTAATACAACCTGAATTCAGCTGTTGGCTGGCTCTACATGCATCATATTCAACATTAAAACAATTCTCATTGTTCTCACAATAGGAAAGAGGATCTAATCATGTTACAATGCTGATATTTATAAGTAAATGATGCATCAAAAGGAAAGCGAAACAGGTTTTGCAGCTGGCAGCGATCAGAGTCTGTAAAAGTCATCATAGTGCCTGTTCTAATGTCTACATATACACACTTTATACCTACATTGGTATACTGGAGAAGTACAGTTGTAAAGCTTGAAATAATCCTGTAACCCTAGGTGGAACATGCTGCTTCGATCAAACTTCCCATCGTGAAGTCTATTTTTCCAGCTGCAGGGATTCTGTTCTGTATCATTGCAGAGAAGTTCAGTTTGTTGGGAGACACTTTGCTGCTCCATGAAGTCAATGACAACATAAGAAACAAGCTTTGTCTTCTGAAACAGAAACTGCTGCACAGGCAGGGAAGTCCGTACTGCTTTGCTTTGGTCAAATGAAGCCGTGCATAGCCTGTATGATGGTCTGCAGGTGGGCCACAGCCCGGGCTGTCACCTCCAAAACAGCTTTGTCCTAACAGGACGCACTGTGACAGCATGTGTCTCGTTTCCACATCCAAGCCAGCACAGTTAGACCGACAATCAGCTGGGCCAGTATACTGTGACATTAAATATACATGTGGCAGTCCTTCACCTGGTACAGTGTGTTAACATGAGTGACACACCCATATTAGCAAATGCAGCAATTCAAAGCCAGCACTACGTGAACCATCGTGAAGATTAAACTCTTTATTTTAAACACACACTCATGCTGGACGTGATTCTGCACTGAAACCATAAGCTGCATGTCACTGAGGTGCAACCTGAAACCGCACAGCTTCATTATATCAGAAAATGCTAACCTGATAATAACAAATGTGATTCACAATTTTATTCTGTTTTGTTAGCATAGCATTAGCATGTGGCTCATGGCTCGCTTTCAACAATCACTTTGCAATTAAAACTAGGGCTGCTCGATTATGGCAAAAATGATAATCACAATTATTTTCACTGAAATTGAGATCGCGATTATTTGACGATATTTATTTAACCCTTTAAGACCTACTATAGAACCAAGTCCGCCAGAGCTTATATTATATGTTTACATGCTGTAGTGCCATTTGTGGGAGCATTTCAATTTGCTATGCAACTGTTATAGCCCATATTTTAATAATATGTCTGCATTAAGTCCATAGTAACTACATTAATTGCAAAAAAGTGCAATAAACTACAAAAAATTAGAAAATCGTTTTTGGGTTTTTTTACATATATTTCTACTTGGAGAAATTTAAGAGGTTTATCCCTCAAAACTTTAAATACAATAAAGTTGCAAAAAATAGTTTACAACAACAGGAAATTTATTTTGAGTGTCTTCATAGTTTTATTTTGGAGATACAGCAATTTTTATATACTGCAGGAAAAACGAAAAAACAATCCTATGATTCAAATTTGCAAAGAAAACAGCAGGTGCATCAAAATAAAATATTTCCAGCAGTGAAGTTTGAGTTCTAAGCATCCCAGCAACTATTCAGAAAAGTCAAACATGACCAGTATAGGCTTTTAAGGCCTACAAGTAAAAAACTACAATTTCCGCGAAAATGACGTCACTTCCGGTTTCGGGCAGGAAATGGCGTACATGTGATGGTTTGCGCTGATGTCTGTTTCACTGTGGGAAGTGTTACGAACAGCTGATCAGATCGGCAAAGCGTGTTTCTGGAATATTATGTTTTTGTTCCTGCAAGAGCTTTTTATGCAATTTTTGCAAAGCTTTATGTGGAAGGAAACCGTGACCGAGGACAAGCTGATGGCATCAGATGCAAGTACAACTCCTCCGGTTTCATATGCAAAACAAATTATTGCGCTAGCTTACATGGTTCAGGTTCTACAGGGATTTAACAATAGTTACACAAAACGGAGCGTGCTGCTCTGACCGGCTTTAAAGGGTTAACAATGACTTTAAAAAAATAATATAAAATAGTGTGCAACACCACTGAAGTTTTTTTTTTTTTTTACCTGTCTTTTCAACCAACGGCAGTCACTCTCCTCTCCAAATAACTTCTGCTTAGCTTTCCGAGCTTCCCTCGGGTCCTCTTAATCAGCGGTCTCCACCCTTTTTTGCGCCACGGACGGTTTATGCCCGACAATATTTTCACGACCGGCCTTTAAGGTGTCGCGGATAAATGAGGGAGGGGCTAATAATCGGCTCAGTCATTTTTAATGATCGTTGAAAGCCCAGATCGTAATCGTGATTAAAATTCGATTAATTGAGCAGCCCTAATTAAAACGAATCGCTAATGGGTCCTTAGCTCATTAGCCCCCAGTCATACATCCCATAAAGCAAACATCAACACACAATTTAAAGCAGCCAGAGCTCAGCAAAGGGTGCAGTGGTTCAAGCAGCAGCAGCCGACAGCAGGCATGAGCATACAGAGCTGTTTCAAAGAGCTGCCTCTCAGTCTGAGTGGCGTGACAGGAATGTGCATCGAGTAGAGCGGCCTTGCGAGCAGATGACATCCAGCTATCAGCCTGACCTGTTGTTACACAACAGCAGGTTAGTGAATGGATATGGATTATTTGCACTGAGGCTTTTCATCCTTGGCCATTCTCAGGTTTTTCATTATAACCAGGTTCTAACATGTCCTGGTCCGTGTTTTAAAACAGCATGTTTCTGGGATCAGTGTCCTTCACACACACAGGCTCCGACAATCAGCTGGTTTTTATTTTGAAAGATCAGCTGCTGCCAACCAGCTAGCACCAGCTTGGCCCAATTTTCTACTTCCTGTGTAGCTGACCACGCCCTTAATAACATTCAAAGACTGGCCCCAGAGTTACACAGGGTACTCCACAATTTCGTCCATCAACTACAACACTAGTCCTTGTTCTGCTGTAAAGATGTGCTTGAGGTTGAGGGCCAGTCTAACCAGAACTGCACCAACTGGAAAAGTGGTTCATGCTACGTCAAGCTCACTTAGGCAGCAGAGCAAAGAAGATGTGCTGTTGCCAGCTGCAGGCCAAGATGGTGCTAGTTAAGTTTCACTGCTGACCAAGTCACATTTTCCTGTCAAGGATAATAACGTACATTTCATCTTAGGAGACGACAACGTGGCCAACATCTTTTAGGGGTAGCATCACGGTGCAGTTCCTGAATCTCCAAAATCTCAAAAGTAGCTGAAAAACTGATAAGTTACACGTGGCCATTTGGATACAGCTCACTTTATGTCAGAGCTAAAGACCTAACCAAACGTCAGCATCCTGGTTATACTGTGGTTCTAGCACTTCTGACCTGAAGTGAAGCACCTCGTATCTCTGCCACTTTAACGCTATTTTTCATGTCCACTCGTCTTCTGCTGACAGTAGGGCTGGGCCATATCATACCATTCACGGTAATACCGGTATAATGTTGCCAACGATAAGAAAATGAAATATGGCGATAGAATATGGGTAAAACGCGCATGCGCAGTGCCTTTGTTTACATACGCACATGGCGGAAAAAGCATGGCGGCGACGCAGAATGAGGAGGGCGAAAGCGGATCGTTGAATGAAACGATGAACCAGAACTGGTTCAGAGCGGGCCGTCGTTATTTGGAAAATACGGCGCACTTAAAATCAATCCTTTGATTTTTCTGAAAGTCGACAGAGCCCCTTATAATCCCGTGTCCTTATGTATGAACTCTGGTCGTGTTTACTGACCTCGAAACGATTTTATGTGCACGGCGCTCGAAAATCTGTCACATGTTTCAGTACGACTTTGCTAAGCTACGAAGCCGCACCGCTCGATGGATTGTCGGAGCATTACGGCTGTCGTAGGCGGAGCCTCGCGGAGTGATATGTACTGTGCTTCAACATAATGTTACCGTATTGTGTGTGTAGAACCTCTTTTTAAGTTTTGTGGATATTATACATGGTTACGCTGAGGATGTGTCGGCCAGTTTCCACTGGAAACGCCTTTTGGTTAAACTGTCAGCGAGGAATTTGCATTTGCACTGTTACGTGTTTATATAACTTTAATGCACATAAGAAACAGCTGCTTGTTTAAGTGAAAATACATTGATGGGGTTTTTTGCACTAATAAAGTTGTGGAGTTGTAAAGTATTTTGTCTCGTGTCAATTATATCGTCAGTTATGTCGTTATCGCAAATTTTCAAATGTATATTGTGATAAATATTTTTGGTCATATCGCCCTGCTCCAGCTGACAGAAGTAGTCACACCTCCAAGATGTGTTCAGGTTGTGTTGTTCTAATTAAATCACAGTGATAACCTCTCGAACAGTCGCTCACGGTCTTAGTTCATGTGAACAAGGAAAGTGTGCACAGGGCTGTTAATTATTAACCTACCGATATAATCTGTACAACTGCTCCGATCACATGCTAAATCAATCTTGTAAGATGGTCAAGCTCATACACACAAAGGCCTGGAAACGTTGTAAAAATGTCAAAGAGAATGAGAGGTCACAAGCCACACCGACTTCAAACACCTCAAACAACAAAAGGAACCCCTCCAAACGAACTGGTTTAAAACCAGCCGACCACAGTGCTAACGGCTGCACTGTACTGTGTTTCAGTTTAGACATCCACCTCGTCAATCAGAGTGTGACAACAGTTATGCTTTTACAGTGACAGAGACATGTCCAACTAACTCTTCCCCATCTAATCAATCAGGTTTCTCATTCAGCTTTGAGCTATACTACTTTATCCCACAGGTACAATTGGAGCCACAATCCACTGTGATCAAGAACACATGAAGATGAGCAGGTCATGCAAAGGTTACCAAAAAATGGTAGAAACACAACAAGGTGAAGGGGCAGGAGAGGGGAGGACGTGGGTCAGTGTGTGCGCCACAGTTAAGCGATGACTCCTCACACGTATGACTGCTGGCAGTGACACAGGATGAAGGAGCCTGAATGATCATGTGATCCCTGAACGATGGCATTCGGGGTTGAACCGAGTGTGTAGCTGTCTGTGTGTCACGCTCTTGCTGCTGAAGCAGACCGCAGCTTCTCGCAAGCTTCCAAACCACAGTGACACGACATCAGGCCGTTTCTACGGTGACAGCAGTCAGGACCACAGAGTCTGGTGTGTGTGCAGATTTGTAACTATGTAGGCTGGTCCGAAGCAACGTCACCACCGAACGAGACCCGGGGAGGACGTTTACATGCACTGCAACTGTTTTTCTGGCATCTCACGTTTTAACTGCTACAACATGTCCAATGTTTCCCAGCCGTTTAACAGCAGCTGTTATTTAGCAATCAAAGATCAAGTTACAAGTGAACACTCCCTCACTTTCCTATTCTGGAAGTTTCAGTGCTACAAGTGATCTACCCGAGCCCTTACGAGCTTCTTTGCCCCAGCAAGGTGAACATTTGTGGTCCTGGATATCATTCAGCTACATTTCCAGTCTTTCTTCACCATCTTTGACAGCAGATGGCCAAAGAGTCTTTGTTTGGATGGAGAGCCTTTGCCACCAGGCACAACTGCTGCAGACAGAGAGCTGGTTGATGCGCTGTGGGCCAAGCTCAATCTGAAAGGATGGAATTGGAGCACTTCCACAAGATAAGAATTTCTACAGTCACAAAGCACTTAACAACTACACGAGGTAGTCGTGTTGAGCATTTTAAAAGGGAGTGTTCACTAATTCATTTCATAAAACATGAGCTTGCTTCCTTTCATTTGTGCACTCAACCCATTACAGACACAATCTTCTCTTCTTCACAGAATCTTTGTGTGGAAAACATCGATAATGCCGAGATGATGCAGTTGCAAATGCACACATCATTAACATATTCTCAGCTTGCATGGACTGCATCTTTGTTCAGATAACATCTCCAAAGCAGAACTGAGGCCTTCGTGGTGAAAAGCTATGACTTCATCATCATCACCACACCCTCGGTCCTGCTCTTTCTGCTGTCCGCCCAGCTTACACACCATCGCTCACTCGTGCCATTTGTCAAATATACTCATCCAGGACAGTGTTTCTGTGCGTGATCTAAAGCACACAGGCTCCTCGTGGGTACACAGTATGGTTCACCGTGCCTGAAATCCATACAGCCGCTCAGCACATTAATAAGAAACACTTGACATTCAGCAGTGTCTCTCAGTTTGGTGTTGGATAACACGATACCCTCAAATAAGACAATCCCTGTTCAAACCGGACTGGATGAGCAAAGACGCCTTTTAAGAATCAAACACAGAAAAAAAGGGTCCATCTGGCAAACGCCGTCGCCCTGGAGACAATGTGGGACGTTTTCTTTGTGCAAAAGCTCTTCAGCAAACTCACATCCTTCCTGCAAAAAGCTCCCCCCCTCCAAAGCTCCAAACAAAAAGAAAGGGCTTTCCAGGAGAGGAAACGGCCTCACAGAGAGGCCCAGCAGAGCGACCAAACTTTCAGCTGTAGGATGCCACTTGCTTCAGATCTAACACGTCACAAGGCTGATGATTGATAACATGAGCTTAATTTCTTCTCACGTTCATGTTTGGAGCTACATGTTGTTTCCAGCTGTCCTCTGCTGCCAAACACATTGAAGAGCACGGGAAAAAAGCCAAGGCTCCCACAACACAGGCCATCTACTCCCCAGTCTCTCTGAATCAAATCCACCCACCATTCAACTCCCACTCGACACTTTCAGACAAACACCGTCAGCCTGTTACTCATTCACATCATGTTCAGAAACAGCATAAGACAACACAGAATTAGTGTTTTCATTCAGATATATATTAGAGATGGACCGATCCGATATTACGTATCGGTCCATCTGTAATATATATGTGCGGCTCAAAATAGACTTTATACGGCTTAAAATCAGTTCACATAAGACGAGAATCTGTGGATTCCAATCCCGATCAAGCAAATCCCTCAAAGAAACCTCACGGAGCAGCACGTTGGTAACCTCACTGTGGTTTTGCTCGACACTGATTGGCCCAGCATAGAGGAGACAGCAGTGCATCTTCTACCTTTGTGCACGCTCCTCTGCTAGAGCAGCAGAACAAACAAAAACACAACAGTTTGAAACTGTCAGTGTTGCCAGCGTTTCTGGGGCTTTGACACATAAACCGACCTCCTGACTCTGCCTGTAACCCTGGAAGACATTTTTTCTGTGATGTAAAGCAGCGGTCCCCAGCCCCGGGCCATGGACCGGTACCGGTCCGTGAGTCGTTTGGTCCCGGGCCGCGAGAGTTGAGGCTCGGGTGTGTGGTTTTCAGGGTTTTATCATCAATTCCGTTTCCCTGGGTCTTTCCCCGTGTGTTATGAATAAATCGTCTTTGATGCTGGTACTGGTTTTGTTTTGTTGCATTATCCCCGACACCTTAAAGGCCGGTCCGTGACAGTACTGTCAGATATGAACCGGTCCGTGGCAGAAAAAGGTTGGGGACCGCTGCTGTACAGCACGCCTGACAGCATCACTCATTTCAATCAACTGAACTCTCAGTTCTGAACTATGATCTTTCATATCCTGAGCTTTAACACTTAGGTCTGTGCTTTTCATTATCAGTACTCGGCTCGAGTCAGTTTTAGATGTTTTCCATTACAATAGAGTACCATGGCCAAAGGTCCCGTGCGATGTGACAGGGACACCACATATAATATTTTAAAAAGCAGCAGGTAGCAGTTATTACCACCTGATGGAAAACCCTAACCACCAAACAGGGTTGAGCTGAGTAGCTGAGTAGGCACGAGTCGAAAAGGGCTTTTGGTGACTGCCATATTTAATGATATCTCATTATCTAAGCAGACATTAAAATGTAGCTCTAAAATACTTTTGAAATCACAAAACACTAAAAGACTTGTCCTCCTGAACAGGTGCACCAATCTGAACAAAGCATTGCATGTAGTGGAGCTCTGTGTAACCTCAGAAAACCATGTTATTATTAACAACCACAGCTTATGTGCTACATGCAAACAGTGATCAGACACAGTGGATTTAGATTTCACATGAAATATCTTTACTGGTCCTTAAATTCTGTATTTGTATAGCTGAAAACCATTCAGCAGCAGTACACGGCTGTGATGAGTAGTAGTTGGTACTAGGGCTGGGCGATATATCGAGTTTTTTAAAAATATCGATATATTTTCATACGCGATATAAGATGTGATAATATCGTTTATATCGATATAGTCTATGTTATGTTATAATTATACTTGTGGAGCCGCAGGTTTGCCTCTCTTTCGTCCACTTTTGTCTCTACGCAACGTTACTCGGCCTCGCCTCTCCTTCACTGAACACAACTCCGCCTCCCCCATAGCTTCACCTGCAGGCAATGACAAGATGAAAGCGGAAAATCTCCGTTAGCGAGTTACCGTGCGTGGGGCTGGGCGGCGTCAACGTGTTAGCGAGCTAACCGCGCTAACGACATGCAGCCTGGAGGAGCTGCACGGCCTAAAATCCTTTCATTTTCTCAAAAATCGACAGCGCGCCTTATGTATGAATTCTGGTTGTGCTTACTGACCACAAACCGATTTTATGTGGTACACAGCGCTCGGCAATCTGTCAAAAAATGTTTTAATATGACTTTGCTAAGCTACGGAGCTGCACCGCTTGATGTCGGAGGATTACGGCTACCGGGGAGGAGCCTCGCGGAGTGATACGTACTGTGTGTGTATAAGGACCATAAATGGCACCTGTTCAGAGACGTGGTGCAGCTGTGAAATCTGTCTCTTTGTTATTATGCTCAGCGTCTATTAGTTTACATTTTGACTGCACAATTGTGAGCTTTTTGTTATGCACAAAAACAACATTGTTTTCTTTTATTTATGGACCATGATTATTTAATAAATGCTGATAATTTATTTTTGAATAATTTCTTCATGTACATCTACGCTGTATGTAAATAAAAGTGCCCGTGTGACATCTGGGACACAGTGTGACTAAGAACTCTCTTTTTGTTCTTAACTTATGGCTTTAAAAAATATATCGAGATATGAGTTTTGGGTCATATCGCCCAGCCCTAGTTGGTACTGTATGCTCTCCATCAACCAACCACCTCATAAAGAAACTGAACTTCCCCTGTCGCAGTTCTTTTAAACACGGTGGAGAAACTTCTTAAAAATTTGTAGCAAGTTCTCTGAAAATTGACACACACACACACACACACACACACACACACACACACACACGTACGTCATCAGTTTTTGTGACACATCTATAAGGAGGACGTGGGGCACGGTGGGCAATGAGGGTGTAAGAGCTTCATCAGGATTTCAATACTTTGGGAAACCTAATGGCAACAAGCACAGAGTAAAGACGCGTTAATTAATAAAAGCAGATTCTTCATCACATCATTACATAGAGGAAATATGGTCCCGGCGAGCACGATGTAGATTCTGCTTCCGTGTTCTCCCCCTGAGCACGGCAACAGGAAACTTGACTCAATAGATGTGTGCTATTGCGCCTTATCTCCTGGCACCCACACCTCTGTCTTTACTCAGAAATGCATTAAATCCCTTTAATCATTTCATTTGTCTTTTCTCCCGCTGCAGTCTCCTATGTCACACTAACTTCCATGGCATTAATCACCTACACACACGTAACGGACATGACATCTGGTTACTTGGGCAACCAACAGCCAAGAAACAACTACGTGTCTCATAACCAAACAGGAACCAGACTACGAGACAGTGAAGGCAGACAGCTCTGTCGGGACAGCCCCCAGCACACTGCAGAGGTTATCAGGCACCCCTCATTTCTTTATATTTGACGTTTTAGTCCTTGGACTCTAACATTTTGCTTGTTTGTTACACCAGCTAACAATAACGCATGAATCATTCAACCAATAAAAAGACATTTAACTGAAAGCATGAACCAAGTGTTTGGTCTACAGAAACTGGACTCGAGAGAACCAATGAAGACTTTCAGGCCTACAGCAGACAAACAGTATCTGAAAGTGACGGCCTTCAGAAACAAGAGGGCAAAGAAGGCTGACAGATTTCAGCTGATCCATACAGTGATCCCTGAAGACTCGGCAGAAACGCGTTCAACAGGAAAGAGTCTGTCAAGAAGCCATTCTCAAGGCACAGGCTGACCAAACGGCACCAGAACTGGACTGAAAACCAGATCATCAGAGTGACGAGTCCACGTCTGAAGTGTTCTGGTTCAAAGTGTTGTCAGTATGTATGAAGAGGTCACAGGGGGAGTTTCTGCAGCCATGTGTAAAACATGGCGGAGGCTCCGTCATGGTTCAGAGCTGTTTCAGCCAGTTTACTGTGACAAGTTGGGGCAAAACATAACAGCTGACCTGCGCACAGCACCACCCTGACACATGGGTTCATTAGCACAGCTAGCCCTTCCCTACAACCATGTGCCAGCTCCTCCCTTCTCACAAAAAGATAATGAAACAAATGGATATTTTCCTGGAAGTGCACAGGTGCACGTCCCATTAGCTGAGCATCACAAACACAGACCCAGAATTGTCCTGCACATCTGAGTCTGTCACGTCTGACGGAAGAAGAGTGCGTTCATATCGCAGCTGCAAGCTCCAACTTTAATGCACACAAATACATGATGTGAATTCAATTGATTAACCTAATTATTGGTCCAATATGTAGTTTCACTAAGCCACTCTGAGTCTATTATACAGAGTTTTATAAAAGCTCGTTCTCGTGACTTTTTCTGTGTCTGAAATTTTCACGGATTAATTCATTGATGTTTCACAAACACGTCCATCTACTGCATTATATAACATTTTAATTAAAAGAAGAGCAGGTCTGTTTTACAGGAAGACATGCAGTAAATGTTTCTTCAAAGCTACATGACATGATGTGACATTTCTATCATACTTCTAAGCCTGCTAACTGTTAACCACGAATGTACCTAAAGCATTACGTCAATAAGTTTCAGCGATGTTGTTCTGGGGGAGGAGAGAGCAGCCAGGCACAGACTGGGTGCGGCACGCGACCTCTAATCTGTATATTCAAACCAATCACAGGCCTCGTATGAGATTAGCACAAGCACAGTGGGTAACTGAGGGGCAGATTTGATCTGGAGTCCATGTTAATAGAGATGAGACTTAATCTTCTACCACTGGTCAAGTTTCAGTAGTTCTTACTGCAGGAAGAACAACAACAAATGACTGCACAAAGCACTAATAGCAGGACGTCTGCACAGTGCCAGCTTAATGTTGTTGCTTTCACAGATTTTATATTACGCACACATTTCACCATTGGTATTAGTTTCTTTTAAAAAATGTAGAAGATTAAAATGAGCATCATCCTCTTACATACATAGTGGTGTGGTTACCACAACAGGCAGCCAGCTGCACGCAGCCAGCACTGGTAATCCTAACAACCCCCATCTCATCTTTAAATCAGACGTGCTCCGGACACGCTGGAATCACCCCGCAGGGTTTGCAACGATTGCTCCCTTGAGCTCTGACGGCTAACTGTGAGCGGCACTGACTCAGCCTTTGTCCTGTGAGGGGACAGCGAAATTCTCAAAATTCCAGGGAAACCATCAAAGCATGAGGAGGGAGGTATCCATAGCCCCCTACACACACACACACACACACACACACACACACACACACACACACACACACACACACACACACACAGGGGCCGTCGTCTCCCTCATGAATAACAAGCATTCAGAAAAGCAGACAGACTGCTGTATGCAGCACAAGGCAACACAGCGAGACCTACGGCCAATCAGAGTCACCGATTACAGTTAGGTTATTGCACGTTCTTCTACTGAACCACCATGAGAATAGCAACAGTACTAACTTGGCCAACTTAATCCACGTGTCATGTGTGCTGCATCCTGCACTCTATCCCAGCACCATCCTCACCTAAACTAGGGCTGCAATGACTCGTAGCCATAATTGATGATGTCGATGTGTCATATCTAAAACCATGTGTTAACAGTTATTGAAATAATCCTACACTAATCAAAGAAAAAATGGCAAATTGGTTGACTCGACTCGAGTCCCAGTGCGGACACACCTGAAGCTGAGCATGTATGACTCTCACAACACTCAGCATCACGGCAGCCATCACTGAAAACAGCAAGCAATAAAAATCACTCTATATTTATAATCAGTCAACTCGACCAAAACTGGGAAAACTTTCAATTGAGCCCAAATGCTGCCACTACTAACTCAGACTGTGGGTCACCATTATCGTTTCAAAGGTGGTCTTTCCCTGTGTGCTGGCAGCCTGTCCAGGTACTGCCCCCCTGCAGCAGCTCGGACAGAACAGGACAGGGGGGTTTTCAAATATCCACATTTTTACTAGTCGGCACGCCAAAACTGTTCTTCACAACCAGCAGACCACATGCGGGTAAACGTTGCCATGGTAATAAAGCAATCACTCAGAGACAGCCACAAACAGGCAGGCCATCAAAAGTTGCATGCACACACACACAAACGCACACAAAGCTGCAGTTCACCACAACCACGGCTGTGACCCAGCGTCACTCTGTCCCCCCTATGAAAGGCAGATTGTGTGGGCTATTTCTGGAGGGCCTGAAAGGCTGCTGCTCTGGAGCGATGGAGGAAGTGGTTGCCCACAGGCAGGCACTGCTGGCAGCGTCACACACACTCCTCTATCCTCCCCAAGCCCCCTCGCTTCATCTCACTTGCAATATGAAATGTTTTTATTTGCCCCTGAGCCTTATGAAGCATCACGTAAATCTGTCCTTGCATTTGCTCACTCAGTTCTGAACACGCCTGTAAGCACCACAGAGTTACAGCTTCGATACTCCAACCATTCAAACTGGCAAGGTCACAAGATATGTTCGTACCAGATGATGCCAGCACATACATGTTCCTATATTTCTACAAGAACGTGGGTACAGAAGTTGTGCGTTCTTATTTGATTGTTATAGAAAATATTTTAAATAAAAACACGACAAAGACTGATGCGTGTGAGATATGGTATCAAGTCTTCTGAAATGTTATTGGTACCAACACCAAAGCTTTCTGTATAACTTTATAACACACCACCTTTAGGATGTAAAATCTCACAAGTAATACTTTTAGACATTTGTGTTGGACTTCATCATTATTAGAGTGAGTTTTGAGTAATGGCCAAACCGCTTTGTGGTGGGGTCACACCAACTTCTAATCAGGTGAACACTTGTGCCAAATTTGAAGAAATTTCCCAAGACAACGTAAAGGCAAGCAGGTGGACAGATGATAACATCGTGCAGATTAAGTCAAGTCAAGTCAAGTTTATTTATAGAGCACATTTAAAAACAACCAAGGCTGACCAAAGTGCTGTACAGTAAATACAGATAAAAATACAATAGAACACAATTTCGTAATAACACCTCGCTGATAAAAATAAAATAAAAATATATAAAACAAATAAATTAAACCTTTCTAAAAGCCAATGAAAAGAGGTGAGTTTTAAGAGCGGTTTTAAAAGTTTCTAGGCTTTTGGAGAGTCTGACGTGAGGAGGTAAACTGTTCCACAGTCTGGGTGCAGCCACAGCAAACGCCCTCTCTCCCTTTGTCTTTAATTTATACCTGGGAACATCTAAAAGCATCAGGTCGGCTGACCTCAAAGATCTCCTGGGGCGATAAGTACTAAGGAGTTCTGACAGGTAAGAAGGTGCAGTGCCATTTAAAACCTTAAAAGCCAGCAATAAGATTTTAAAATCAATCCTAAAGGCAACTGGGAGCCAGTGGAGAGAGCAGAGAACCGGAGTGATGTGGTCTCTTTTTTTTGAACCGGTCAACAGGCGAGCGGCAGCGTTCTGCACCAGTTGAAGGCGATGTAGACAGGAACGATCTAGGCCAGCATAGAGGGAATTGCAGTAGTCTAGCCGTGAAGTAATAAAAGCATGGACCACTCTTTCTAGATCGTTCCTGCAAAGGTAAGACTTGACTTTGGCTAAAATCCGCAAATGATTAAGAGAGGGTATCACAGGTAAAACCTACTATTATCCTAGATACGGTGGCTGCTGTAGGACAAATAACTCTGGCTGCTGTTCATCTGTAGTGGGTAGAGCCTGTTGTCCACAGCTGTCAACATGTTTTTACTCTGGAGGAGGCTGTAAAACTGTGACAGGAGTGCGAGACGAGTCGATAAATCAGCGCGAGTCCCTTCTGACTGCTGGCAGCCATACTGAGGTGAACTGTTGAGCATATTCTCCACTTTCTGTCTGGTTTTGCCACCGTTAGCAGTTTACTGGCATCCGTAAAACTTTCTTTGAAGTCGAATACTGCTTGGCACTTTGCAAATAAGCTCATCCAATGTGAGAATGCAACCAGAGAGCAGGTGTGGATTTTAGAACACACGAGACCAAGACTGTTAACTTGTAACCAACTGTTGCCGCTGTTAAGCCGGCTCGCTAGCTGTCGGTAGACGGGAAGGTCACATGTCTAATGTTCATGCACATTTTCCTGTGTTGGAGGCCTGACTTTTGATCTGATGATGATGCTTGAGATGAGGAGGAAGACTATGACGTTTTGTTGGTTTTTGCTTCTTTGGTGAAGGAGACGCCTGATCACATGTTGAATGTGAAATTTGCTTTCACAGCACAAGAACGTGTTCTGTTCTCGTCCGTCTTTAGCTCCACCCACCACACGAGGAGGTGGAACGGTGACATCTATCTCAGCCGCCGTATTCACGATGCTGGGACAATGTGGTGCCTTCCACAAACCGCTGCTCACTTCTATTTATCTTTAATGTACCAACTCTAAGTTTATAACAATACATCAGGTTGTTCCAAGATGTAGTAAATGTATATTTATGCGTACAATATTCATTTTTCTGTCAAATAACCTAAAAAACAACTGACCGCAGCTTTAAATGCTTTGCAGACATTCATATAAAAATCAGATATGACTATAAAGCAGTGCTGCTGAGTGATTTGTAAAATACATCCTGATTGTGTGTGTACAGTGTAAATGCTCTATCAAAAATCTGCAACTTCACATCGAGTATCATCGCACGGTCCAACCCTAACACGTCTCGGAGACACGCTGTATGCACGCGGTGTGTGAAGAGGAAGTGATCCGAGCTCTGTCACAGCTCTGCTGCCAATGAGATTCACAAGCTTCAGCACTGAAACCAAACACACTTTTGTTCTTTCTTTACAGAAATTGTTTTCTACGTGGAATCACATACTGGAAATAGTTTCACAATTACGCTCTAAATCACTTACGTGAAGTTCATCGTTGCTACAGCTAAATAATGCTTCAGTCTCAGTCATTCGTTCAAGTCTGAGCCGTGGCAACAAAAGTGGTGCCAGAGGTGAAACATGGAACTTTAAACCCAATCTCCACCACAATCACTGCTACAAATCTGTCCGGTCAAGAGTCACAGCACACTGATTGATGCCACTGACGTCCTGTTAGCAGTGTCACAACTCCACTACGACAGCCACACCATGACACACACAAGCCCGATTCATGCTCGGTCATCCCCTCTGTGCCCCTCTCCGTGTCCCCCTTACTTGACTGCAAGCTGTGGAGATGTTTTTGTGTGTAAAAGGAGGCTGGCTACCAGAGCTGTCACTGCAGCCTCAAAACAGCCATCCTACATTCTGTTTAGGGCCGCCACAATGACCAACACCCTCAAACGGAGCGCCAGAGGCACACAGACCAACTACAATAGAGCCTGTGTGTTTGTGAGTCTTGAATGAGACCAACTCGCAGAGCCTCAGACCAAACACGCCTCTTTCCTGGTTTTCAGACACGCACTGGGGGACAATATGGATTCTCACTCTAAACATAAGTCTCCCTCTGGACTTCTTCGCCTGAACTTCCTGTTTGGGCCTCAGACTGTGAATCCAATTGGTCGCCAACTCGGCACACCGCTGTCAAAACACTGTGACATGCTGAGTTTTTCAAGAGACCCTCTCTAGGGCCACCACACCTCGGGGCAACTGCGAACTCTTCCCAAGCCGCAGGCAGCCATCTTGGCTCTAAGTAGGGCTCCACAGATTGTCTAAGGCGGCATCTTAGCAGAGCAGAACAGTTCCCGGATAAACAAAGGTTCAAGGTTTTCCCTCTGGGTTCGCATCCGTTTAAAAGTCAGCAAAGAGACACAAAAAATCTGACAGATGGACGTCGTGTTTGTAAACACCCACATGGTTCCTCTAAGAGGCAGATGAGCAGCGATGATGTCAGCCCCGACAGCCTGTCAGTGCCCACGCTTGCAAAACATTCCACTAACTGAGTGACAAGCAGCAACCACCCAACTAACATAAGCACACACACACGTAGACAGGATGCATGAAATATTTAGACACAGGAGGAAACGCCACTGTACTGCAGAATTCCTGGTATTCTTATACTCGAGGACCTTTCATTGTTGATGCGAAGCCAAGTGTTTTCTTTACAGTCAGTTAGTGCCAGCACACTGTAGCTGCAGCATTGGTAGAAAGCAAAGTAATCCTGCATAAACACATGTAAAGTCAGAACTCTCCAAATAAACAATAATGGAAGCTTTGCATTTGGAACCAGAAGAAACTAGAAGATGGACCCACCAAGCACGTGGATGAAGGCAAAAACCGTCCTTGTTGCAAATGGGGACGTTCACCACAACAACAACGCCTTCAGCCTCTAGAAAGGCAACGTTAGTGTAGCCACACCAAAAATCATCATCACCCTCAAAGTGTTTGGTTTTTATGAGGCACGGAGCGTTTGATCCATTAAGCCACCGTGGCTTTAATGTCTGCTTCCCAGATGCTTTTTACTGGCATGTTCTGCTCTGCAATGCATTCAAGCACTGTAGCACAGGAAGGGGAGTTTCTGCAGCGCTTGCAGCGTCCACGTTATAACATCCTGTATTCCCCCCTTCTGAAAGAAACATACAAGACGCAATAAATGCATTCATGTGTCAGAAAAGGGGATGTAGGCCACCCCAGCATCACGATAAAAGCCAGTCCAGAGCCTGCTTTTAGCCACGAGGGCCTCGTCATGTTACAAATTTGCCTCTTCTGAATAAATCATAAGCAAAAGAAAAAAATCACTCTAAATAAAAGACAACCGCGTTACAAGTTGCATGCTTCCGTTGGATAGGCGAGCTGAATATTTCATGATTAAACGGGCCATTATACGGCACAGATCTAGGCCAAGGCTCAGGCTGAAGGGAGGGGGGCTCGGATAACGGTCCAAACCCCGTCCCAGCAACGCGAGGGAACACAGCTCCGGTCCGAGGGGGCTCAAGAGGGGGGCAAAGCCATCTAGGTTAATCCAGACAAAACACACACAAAGAAAACAATAAGCAACTGCGGCAGGAAGAAGCATCGATTTGTACTTTTAAAGTGATTTGATCAAGTCCAGGTGGACGTCAACGCAGCGTGGCTATTCAGGACCCTGCAGCCACAACAACACTGACTAATCGCTGTCACATCCTGTGTTAAGCTACCCCTGAAACAAGTCATTTTCCCAAAACGCCACTTCTAAGGCTTGCAAATGAGAGAGAACGGGCAAGATGCGGGTGAATAAATCCGTCTCAGGTCTCACCGACCAAACTGAAAGCCCCTCAAAGCTAGTCCTTCTAACGTTAGCTCTTAGCAAATGAAGTTAGCCCAAGTTTTCTGTCACCGGAGTGAGGCAGCTCGGTTTCCTAAGCTAAAACGCCATTGGAAGTTGGCGGTTGTAATGGAGTTCTCCAAGCAGCTTCTCCTACAGTCACAAATGTGACACACCGGCTGACAGCCTCGCATTCAACTACACTAATCCCGTGAGGCCTGCGCGCCCCGGTCTAAAGTTGAGGCTAGCAGCCAAATGACAGCGCCCAAGTCGGTTAGTTGTGAACGGGGGCCTGGCCCGTCCCCGCCTCCCTCCCCTCCTCCTGTTTGCCCACAGCCGTTAAAGCTAGCAGGGCTGGCTAACTCAAACACCCACCTCGCTTCTCTAGGTCGTAACCGACCACAACAAAGTAGTCGGCGAGCCTGGCCATCTTGGAGGCTCACGGCGACAGGCCTTTAGCGCTAAATCCTCTGCTCTTTGTGCCGTCAATAGTCCATTCACATCCTGCCGGCGACAGACACATCACGGGCGACAGTAGCATCCTTCCAGCTGCACCCCGCCGCCATACTGTCAGTCTGCCTTGCCCTGACAGCGGAGAGCCGCGAGTCTGCGCACTGAGAGACTTCCAGGGAGGGGCTGCTCGACAGGAATGTCCCATGTGGGGAGCCAAACCAGCTCAGGGGCCAACAGTCTGACCAAAACCTATAATAAACTCAAAGAAGTTTCGACAGTGCCGGCGCTAAAGGGGTGAAAGGTGGCGACGGATTTTCAGTGCCCGGAAAGAAAGAGGACCCACAGAAATGTAGTGGAGCTGCCTTTCCTGAAGCGAACAGCCAAACGCAGTCCTCCTTAAGCGAAGCCCAAGCATTTCAACTAAGACGCAGATTCACCACAGAAGCTAGGAAGAGTGGTTCTTTTTAAAAGATGATTTATTTATTTATTTTTAGCTGAGTGTTTTTATGTTCACTGGATGTTTGAATCAGAGGGGCACACTCTGAGATAAAGCGTCATATTAATACAAAAAATACAGTTTTTATTGATTAGTCAGTAATGAAAACAATTGTTTTAAGTGAGTGAGGTCCACTTCTGCTGCGACAAAGTAAACACATGATTACTGTGGCAGATTGTTTTTCATCCTCCATCTTCAGATCCCAACATCACAGGTGCAGACTACTGGAGCACCTCAAACTGTTCCTTTGCTTGACCGTGCAGACACTACAGAGATGTCGTATGCAAAGATTAGGTTAGAGCAAACATAATGACGCGTGTGATGAACACACACGTTTGAAATGAAAAGCAGGCACCCTTGTTTTGAAAATGATCGGCCTGAATGATGATCTTCCAGACCTATTGCCTTCTTTCTCAAAATTTCCTGTTTGTGTTTCGTCTGAATTGTCGTCAGTCATGGAGAAAAAGAGGAAATTTCAACTTAAAAAGACAGTAGCTTTGTCTGTTTTACTCATGTTTCATCATGCTGAAAATTAACCCTTAAAGTAATGACAAGAGGCTGGAGCTCGTCTCCAAATCGATTTCTGTGAATCATTCCAGGGACCCCCATTTGTTCTCCTGTGTTATGGATGCAACAGCAAGTAACACCTGGATGGGTTTGTTCTACAACATTTCCCCCACATCAGTCTGAACTGCTGCGACTTCCTCTTTTCTGGCTCGCTCTCACCTCCAGCGAGTCCGGAACGCAGCAGCGAGGCTTCTTAGTGGTTTAAGCAGATAGCATGACATCACCACAGCCTGGGCCTCCTTCCATTTGTGCAGTGTTTGTTTTACAGCACTCATTTTTAAAGCGCTTTCAGTCTGTCACTTTTCCTCCAAATAACATTTTATGATGGGGAACACATTCATAGCCTCACCTGGCAGGATGATATTCCCAAACTGTAAAAACTGCTCAGTTATCATGACGAAAATCATCATTCACACTGGCTCCAAGTTCCTCAGTGGTGCCCGCAATCCCAGATGACCCAGCACATCCTCAGAGGCCCCGTGTTCAGGCCCCGATGGCTCGGGAGGGATCTAAATAACACCAGACAGTCGGTTTCACAGTCATTGCTATTGGCGTACTACTTTTACTGACTTTTCCATTTTTTCATTGTGTTTCAGTCTTCTTTTAACTTGATCTGAAATAAACTTTAACGTTTGGGGGTTTCTTTGTTTTACATGAGTACTCTGCTTCTGGCTGTACAAAGCCAATGTTTAATATGCAAACATTTAATGTTTTGTTCCAATAATACATTTAGCACATAGCTCCACTTTAAGTAGGTTGAGAATTCATATTCCAAAGGAATGTTATGGGAACCATTTAGCGGCACAGATTAGGCCCAAATTACCATTCAGTCCTTAATTATCTGCTCTGTGTGAGCAGAGGTCCACACCCTCAGCCTCGGTGCCAAACCATACAAAGATACTGTCAGATTTGCCAAAATGTTTGTGTAGCCAAAACATTCCCCCAACTCCACCGTCTCTCATCATGGCTCCACCACACTGATCGAGGCTCCAGACTGCAGTGTCAGTTTCTATGATGCAGTAGTGTGTAAGGAAGGCCTAATAGCCCACATCCGTGTGGCCTGTCCTTGCTGTCAGCACTGTAACAGCCTTGAGAGACTCCCAGCACTTCCTGTGCTTTCACCTTTGACCTAATGCTCCTATCGCTCTCTGGTTGCAAGCTATCGTGTTCATGGGATGTCATGTTTTTTTGTGAAGAGCGTTGTTTTCCCAAAACTCTGTAAAAACTTGGCTCTTCTCCTTTCTCAGAGTTATCTGTGACCCGGGACTGGGCACGATGACAACAGGCCTCCTCTTTGATAAGAATGGCTTTTGACAACCAAACCTATATTAAGAGAAGATAACATGTAACTAAGGTCACTGCTCTGGTACTAATTCTTGCTGCTGATATTAATTCTGTTCTAACTTTGAAGCATGCTTGGTAGGTTGCCCGAGAGCAGCGGCGCAGTGCTTACAAAGATGGGAGGACAAGAGCAGCGCCATCGCTCTAACCCTTCAGATTAAGCAATGCACATCACTGAAACAAGCGTGAACTCTGCAAATGTCCGAATTATTAGTTACTAGTACTATGGCCTTTGACTTTAAATGAACATGCTCTGTGCTCTTAGCTGGAAATGCTCTTCCTCTTTCGTTATCAAGACGCTGAAGCTATATACAGCAGGTTAGATTAGCAAAAGTGCATAAAGGTAATCAACCTGTTACTGAGCTGAACGGAGTTGCATTGGCACTCGTGGCACTTGAACATCAGTCAGGCTGAATCCTTATTTCAGCGAGACTGTTCCAACCCACCCTCTGACAGCGTGACGTCATATTCAAAAAGAGTCCAGACCGATGCACTATGACCTTTGTTGCACTGTGAACATATGAAAGAGCCCAACATGAGCCGGGTTTTTTGGTCTCCTTGGTTACCAGATGCTAACAAAACCAGAAGAGGAGCTACCATGCAGTGATGGGTATCTCCCTTACATCATTTTCATGCGGTTTTGGCGCCTTTATCAATTGAATTTAGGCCTGAAGTGACTTGAATGTCATTGCATTCTATTTATTTGACATTTAATGCAACATCTTAATATATTTGTGTGTAAAAATAAAGAATCTGGATTTGCATGAATTAAATGAAATCATATAAGTCAAGCCAGATTTGTGCATCGTGACTTGGTAGTTGTTTTTCTTTCAGCATACATAAGATGGCCCTGTGCAAGTAAAGATTACACATCACAGCTTTACTCATTTACTATATTCAGCTACCATCTCTCTCTTTGTGTGCACATTTTATTTCTAGGAATAAAGAAGAAGTGAGGCGACATGCCTGTCCTATCACTGATCCTCTTCACACATGCAGCCCAATTAGAGCGCAAAGCAGGTCTGTGCAGGATGCAACAATCATGTGACTTCCTGTAGACTAACCAACAGACAGGAAGTGGTTTGAAGGCCTCATGCACATCATTGCTCTTCACAGGGCTATTCCAGCAGCTGACTTCCCCTCAGCTTAGGTGAAGCATAGCATATGAAAATGCTTCGCTGAGCAGGTGCTGAACCCCTTAGCTGATTTCTAATGAGAGATGTTTTAATATGATATGCTGTTAAACCAGCAAACACACACACACACACACACACACACACACACACACACACACACACACACACACACACACACACACACACACACACACACACACACACACAGTCTCATGTCTGTCACTGAGGTAATTTGAGCTCTGCATACACAAAGGTAATGTGGCCAAATATTGTATGTACACCAAACTGCTGCTTGCTGAGTTGTAACTGAGTGTTTGTACCCATAACACCGAGGATGAACGACTATAAACAGGAAAAATATTCCATGCATTTACTACAGTAAGCATTAAATGGACGGGATCTTGTACAGTGCTCGTGTTCTCTCTGCATGAGCACTCAAAGCCTTTTCTGCAACATGCCTCATTCACCCACTCACACCCTTTCATACAAACACTCTTTCTGTTTTTCTCCTCAGGTGTGTCCTGCGAATCATTCCAGGGAAATCCAGGTTGTGAGGGGCCAGTCCACTTTTTATTTGATAATCTGGGACTTTGACTCAACAGATGAAAAGCAAACAAACAAAAAAAGATCATAACTGAATAATTAGAGACTTGGATACACACATCCTAAACACTAAACTCCAGAGATCTTACAGAGGGCCATGAAAGTGACTCGTCATGAAACCCGCTCTGTAACTGTCCAATAATTCTCATTTTTCTGAACTCAGTAAAGTGTCGTGTCAGAATATAGTTTATTCACAAATATGTCTTAAATGAATACATCCTTACTCTTTAAGGTTGCTACTTTTTAAGCAACCACATGTATCAGATGAGATGGGCCTAGGGTTGCCAACTCCCTGAAAAATAAATAAGGGACACCTCGTGGCCAGGGCCGGGCGACCCAGTTGTCTTCACCCTTCCCTGTGTGGTGAATTTTTTTTAGCTCTTTTTGTGTGTGAAATTTTTTTTTTAACCATTTGACTTGAAGTTGATTTAAGTAGATGCATATTCTTTGTGATATGAACACATGTGAAACAAATGATCATTTATCCATTTATTTTTAACACAAAATGACAACGTTAACACAAAGAACTCTGTCCTGCTTAACCTAAAATTATATAAATTAATAGAAAACAATAGAAAGAAAAACATTCTTGTAACAGTGCACATTTAGTGCAATTAGAAAAGTGCAAAAAAAGTCTGTGGAACACCTGCAAACACAACATTTGTGCCTCAAAGGCCTCGACTGCAGCTGAAAGTTGAAGTAAAAAACAACAACAAACTCATGAACTCAAGCTCAATGCTACATTAGGTGGAAACAGACTACTTCTTCCATTTGTGTTTTTTTGAGCTCTTGCTGCAGTTAGGAGTTGTTTGTCGTTCAGGATTGCAGAGTAAAACTCTGAGCAAGACATATCATAATTTAGACTGACAATGAGCTCACTTCTAATTAATTCAGTAGAACATTTGTTCCGCACATCAGTCCACTTATTCTTCATAAGAGAGAAAATCCTCTCCTCAAACCCAGTGGAAGATGGGATGCTGAGGATACAACAGCCTGCATATTGGGGAGGTCAGCTGCCTGAAGAGTTTCCATCCACTTCTCTGCTGTTCCCTTGGACTGCCACTTTTCCTTCTCCTGGTGTTCTTTGGTGAGGTGCTTCAGGAGGCTGGTTGCAGTGACACACTCTTCATAAAGCTCATCCATAGAGATGTTTAACCTGCCAATAGAGATGAGAAGTTGACCTAAATCCTAAGTGGTACATAGAACATTTACAGTGGTAAATAAATGGAAAAAATGTATTGTATATGTTTATAACGTTGTATAGCATTTAAACAATACAATAAGTATAGTTTATGTATTATGTATTTATCCATCCTTATATTAAGTATATGAACTCCTTGAATTTGTAAAATAGTGTATAAAAGATTGCATGCGTGTGTATATACACTCCAAACAAAGTTAATGATTATGGTTTTATTTATATATGTTATCTATCAATTGATTTGTTTATTTTTAACCATCAATACTATTAAAACATGGTTTATCATTTCACTGGCAAATGTTTTCTTCTTACCTGCCAGCCAGGTGAAGCCGTTCAATGATCTTCTCCATGTCATCAAAGGAAATCTTCCCAGATGCTAGAGAGACGGGCTGCAGGTGGAAAAGCCAGTTTTCTTCTGAAAAGTCAAACCGCTTCCGGACATAACTGATGGCAGTGTCTAGGAAGGCTGTAAACTCCTGCCTGCCACCATCAGCATCAGATGGCGAGAGACGCTGGAGCTTTTGTCTTGTTAGGTACCCGTAGAACCCATCATCTCTTCTCTGAAGAAGTCTTTTCAGGAAACACTCCATGATGGAATAGAGGTCAACAGACGTGGTTACATTCTTCTCCAGTTTTTTCACCACTTCTTCAAACAGACACATGACATTATTACAGAAGAGGAGGTAGACTTCCACAATGTCTGCCTCTCCCTCAACTCCAGCAGCATCTTCTGTCAACTTCAGCAATTCCTTCAGGCGTCTTGGACATTCCTCAGCAATGCTGATGAGATATGACTATGGTCATGTATATGTATGTTTTCAATATAATGTGTATTCTTTATATATATTCAATTCAGTAATACTTTATTAATCCCAGAGGGAAATTAGGTGTTGTTGCAGCTCAGACTAATCAAGTCTTCAAAGAGTTGTTGAAGACCACAATCACTGTGGGAAGGAAGGATCTCTGCCTTGCCTTGAAACTGAAGTCTCTTCTGTGTCAACTTATTCGGGCTTTGTGGCTTCAGTTGAGGTATTATTTCAGCTTTTCTGAAGCTAATCAGCTGCTCCCGTTTGTAAACCCGCTTGTTCCCATGATTACGCATCTTAACTCATCATCATTATTCATCTATGTATTACTTTTATGTATTAGTCATCTATTTGTTGTAATCATCTATCCTTGCAGTTGTTTATTACACAAAATAAAGTATATTATCACACTTCTGGCCACATAGCGCTAATATTCACTGCACATGCCCATATTAATCTTAACCAGAGGGTTTAAAAACAACAACAACAATGTTTAAGATAAGATAAGATAAGATAAGATAAGATAAGATAAGATAAGATAAGATAAGATAAGATAAGATAAGATAAGATAGAACTTTATTAATCCCTCGGGTGGGTTCCTCTGGGAAATTCGACTTCCAAAAAAAGCACAGCAACGACCGAAGTTACAGTTACAGAATTGTTATATATATATACACACACACACACACACACACACACACACACACACACACACACACACACACACACACACACACACACACACACACACACACACACACACACACACACACATATAAATACAGAGACAAATATAAATAAAATATACAAAGGGGATAAATAGAATAAATAGGAATAAAAAATAAAGGAAAGGACAAAGGAGTTTTTAAGTCTGTTAGTTCTTGTCTTGGGGAGAAGCAACCTGTCACTGAACAGACTCTTCTGGTTGTTTATGGCCGTGTGCAGAGGATGCCCAGCATTGTCCATAATGTCCATCAGTTTCTTTAATGTCCTTTTCTCTGCCACTGTCACCAGAGTGTCCAGCTTCATGCCGACCACAGAGCTAGCCCTCCTGATCAGTTTCTCCAGCCTGGATGAGTCCTTCTTTGCTGTGCTGCTCCCCCAGCACACCACAGCATAGAAAAGTACTCCAGCAACCACCGACTGGTAAAACATCCTCAGGAGCTTCCTGCAGATGTTAAAAGACCTCAGCCTCCTGAGGAAGTACAGTCGGCTTTGGGCTTTTTTATACAGGTGCTCTGTGTTGCATGACCAGTCCAGTTTATTGTCCACCCACAGCCCGAGGTACTTGTACTTGTTGACCACCTCCACCTCCTCCCCCTCTATCTGAACCGGCAGTGGACCTTCTCTGGACCTCCCGAAGTCCACAACCAGTTCCTTAGTCTTTGAGGTGTTGAGTTGCAGGTGGTTTGTGTGACTCCATGCGACAAAGTTCCTCACCAGACTTCTGTACTCCTCTTCCTGATCATCCCAGATACACCCCATGATGGCCGTGTCATCTGCAAACTTCTGAATGTGGCATAATTCAGAGTTGTAGCAGAAGTCAGAGGTGTACAGGGTGAAGAGAAGAGGGGACAGCACAGTTCCCTGTGGTGCTCCTGTGCTGCTGACCACAGTGTCAGACGTGATGTCCTTCAGCCTGACGTACTGTGGTCTGTCGGTGAGGTAGTCGGAGATCCAAGCCACCAGGCAGGGGTCCACCTCCATCCTGTTCAGTTTTTCCTGAAGCATACAGGGCCGGATGGTATTAAAGGCACTGGAAAAGTCAAGAAACAGGATCCTGACCGTGCCTTTTCCCCCATCCAGGTGTGAGTGGGCTCTGTGTAGGAGGTACAGGATGGCATCCTCCACTCCGACACCCGCCTTGTATGCAAACTGTAGTGGGTCCTGGGCATGTTGTACCTGTGGTCGGAGGAAGTTGAGGAAGAGCCGCTCTAGAGTCTTCATAAGATGTGACGTCAGTGCCACCGGTCGGAAGTCATTCAGCTCATTGGGCCGGTTCTTTTTGGGGACCGGGACGATGCAGGATGTCTTCCATAGGGCGGGCACTCTCCCCAGTCGCAGACTGAGGTTGAAGACTCGTTGTAGCGGCTCCCCAAGTTCAGCAGCACACGCCTTTAGCATCCTAGGACACACCTTGTCTGGGCCTGCTGCCTTTCTGGGGCGAAGCTTCCTCAGTTGCCTCCTGACCTGATCCACTGTGACACTGGGAGACGATTGGAAGGAGGGGAGGGGGGGAGATGTCTTGCTGCTGAGAGAGGGATTGGAGGAGGGGGGTGTCATGGTGTCAGGAAGGGGGGGAAGCGAGGGAGGAAGGAGAGTGGGGAGAGGACTCTGTAGTGAAGGTGAGGGTGAGGGTGGGGGGGTTGTGGGCTGGTCAAACCTGTTGAAGAAGTTGTTGAGTTCGTTTGCCTTCTCCACAGTCCCCCCCACTGTGCTTTTCTTGGTGTTGTGGCCAAGAAAAGATATGGTTTACATACCATATCTGCTTCTGCCGTGGCCTGGTGGACAACAAATTGGTCAAGGGTTCCTCATATTCATCATGTGCCCACCAGTAGAAGCATGCTGCTTAACGTCAGTCAGTCCACCATGGCAAATGGAAAAAGTGCGCCGGCACGCACTCTGTCAGTGCGCCAGGGCAGCTGTGGCTACAATGTAGCTGCTATCGGCAGTGTGTGAATGTAGTGTGAAGCGCTTTGGGGTCCTTAATGACTAGAAAAGCGCTATACAAATGCAGGCCATTTACCATTTACCACAGTGCAGTGCGCTTTATACGTGTTATCGCGCACTTTTCCCAGCCAGGTGTTTTCATTTTCCCATTCCTCCCTGTATTTTTGCAGCCTTTTTTTTTTCTAGGAGGGGAACAAGCACTGTTGGTCAAAGGTGTACTGTCGCCCCAGACTTGTGCCGCAGTGTCGGTGTTTGTCTCCTGTTGGCCATGCTGGTCATCTGCTGTCTTCCGGTATCTTCTCCGCACGCGACCTTTCCTCGACCAATGAGATAAGCGGTAATCTGAATTGTTATACTCGTGCTAAGTGTGCTGTCAGCTCATTGGTCACAGAGCAGGAGATGGGCTGGGAATTATGTTTTCAAACAAAGCGTTAAATCCATTAACATTTATAGACTACTTTTGATTCTCACTGTATTACGGGACAAAGTGCGTCCCTTATTAGCTCAATACGGGACGAGTACTTTTGTTTCTAAATACGGGACGATTCCGTATTCTTAAGGGACGGTTGGCAACCCTAGATGGGCCCCAGCATCCTGATAACACAGAAACTACAACTCATGGTCATCAGGCTGAATCATAGCTTACTGTTCCCCATAAAACTGTTAGATAACTCCATATAAAACAGTCTGAGTGGCCTTTGCAGTGAACATTAAATCAAGTTTGCCTAATGCGTCATTTCTGCTGTACAATCCCCGCAGTGGCTTCACAAGGTGATTACAGAATAACAGCACATCAGTACATGGAGTCGTTAGCTTTCTATGTGACAAGTAGGATCACTTATTCAGTGGTCATGTTGTGCTAACATGCTATCACATTAGCTAGCATTAGCCACTTTAAGCTAGTGGTCATCACAGGTAAGTTTTTACTCCTGTTTGCAGCATTTCAGCGTTCACACACAGCCACTGCATGTGTGCCATCATAAACCCATCAGTTCTAATCAACCTGGCCCTGACCGATCCCGTCTCCTACAGGTAACATTCATCAGGATCTGATGACTGAAGACAACGAGAGAGCGAGGAAGGTTAGTGAATAAGAAGGTTTAGAGGCTTAGTAAGGATGAAGGACGAGCGCAGCTATGAAGACGATGGGCAGGTGGACAGATGACGCACCTGTGGAGGCATGGAGATGTCTAGAAGAAAGGGCAGTTTTATAAATGTTTGTTTATGAGGTTTTATATTTAAAACTACATAAAATCCCACAAGACAAAGGAAAGAAGTTCGAAAACAACATCCAAGCACAGACAGAGCCCACACAGCTTAGTCAGACCACATCAAAAGTACAGGAGCAATGCTGGAGTCTGAAGAAGATGATCTTCTGTGTGAAGCTAGAGAGTTCACCGAGTCCAGAAGATGTGGGGAACAAGTCCAGCAAGGAGTCAGAGTCCAGCAGAGGTGTGGTTTCACATAAACAAGTGCAGTCAAATGATGTTAATATGATTGAGAAAAGGGCCGCAGATTTCAGAAAATTTAAAGTGACGACGAAGCTCTCAATATGCAAACATGCCAAACACTAAACATGGGAGGAGATGGTGATTCCAGGCTCTAAGAGTCAGTCTTTTAGCTACAATCACACCAAACATTAAGGCTTTCTGAAGGGGACGTCGGGGAGCAGCCTAGCACTGCAGCTGTACCACCTGGCTTTACTCTAAAGTCATAAATCAGGATATAGACAGTAAATATCTCCTCCCAGGAACTCCTGAGTGTAGCACAGGACCAGAAAAGGTGGCCAAGGGTTCCTTCCAGTGCTTTGCATTCATCACACAATGAGGAGATAGACGGACAAATGCTGCCAAGCTTCGTTTTACAGAAATGCAAACGATGGAGGACTTTGAACTGTGTAAGTTGTAATCTGGCATTTCATTGGCCCATCAAGCGTCTCTGCTTCCATGTCCTTAACCAAGCATCTCTGCTGTGGTGCTGTAAGTGTACAACGTGTAGTAAACTGGCTGATTAGGCGTTGATAATAAAAGTCACTGTGAGCAGGGGGCTGATCCAGATGGGAGAAAGACTTTAACAGAATTCCTGATTTGTAAATAAATGAGCAGAGCAGGAATTCAGACTGCAGCTGAGCAAATGAAGCTAAACATCTGTCGATGTAGAGGTGCTTAGTAGTGTGAAGACCTAAATCTGACCAGTGCTTATGTCCATCAAAAGAAAGGTGGGCAGGGGACTTTAACCAGATTGTTTAATAGTGAGAGGAATGGAGAAGAAGTGTACTGCTGCCAGTCTGCAAGAACAAGTGTGATGTGCAGAGCTGCTGTAACTACAGAGGATAGATCTGAGCCATAACGTAACGATATGGGGAAAAGGTTAGAGGAGTTAGAGGAGAGGGGATCGTCAGCGAGCCACAGTTTGGCTTCATGCTGAGTGAAAGCAGTACAGAGAGAGAAGGCCACAATGAGTTTCACTGTGTCTTTGTGGATCTAGAGAAAGCAGACAATAGGCTGCCAAGAGAGGAACTGTGATGCTGCAGGAGGAAGTCAGAGTGGCAGAGAAGCATGTGAGCGTGGTGGAGGACACGTATGACACAGCGTGCAGGACAAGATGTGGTGAGGTGTGGGGGAGTGACAAGTGGCTCCAAGATGGGGATGGGCTTACATCAGGGGTTGGGCCTTTTTTGTTGCTGTGGTGACTGACAGGCTGACTGATGAGGTGGAGGAGGCTCACAAACAACCTAATGCTCTGTAGTGACAGTATGCAGCAGGTGGAAGAGAGCTGGAGAGGGGGTGGAGACAGGAGGTTAACTTCCTGGGGTCAACCATCCACAAGAAAAGTGAAGAAGAGAGTGCAGGCAGGGTGGAGTGGGTGGAGATATGTCAGGAGTGATTTGTGACAGAAGGATAGCAGCAAGAGTGAAAGGGAAGGTTTATAAAAGGGTAGCCAGATGTGCAATGATGTAACAGGAGGCTGAGCTGGGATGTGCAGTGACCAGGAGGAGAAGCTGGAGCAGTTTGGAGACGAGCATGAGATACTGTGGACGTGTGCACGAGGAGGGAGCGTGGATATAGTGAACATCACACAGCTGCTCCAGGTGCTGCAGGAGAAACTGAGAGTTTGTTGAACCTGACGGTGAGGACGTTAGAGTCATGGACTCTGTCACCCTGGCAACAGGCTCCGTTTCCTCATCTCAGGGTTAGATTCAGGGCAAAGCCCAGCTGTGCAGATGACCACAAACTAATGTCAGATAGAGCAGCACTGACCTGAATATGGACTGCATGACACAGCTGCACACGGAGTGTGAAGGAGGTGAAACAGCATGAAGATAACGCAGATCTACGTCTTACATATTTTAAACGAGATGCACAATTAAGTGACCAAAGCAGGTTTTCACACTGTTTTTAGACGGAGCTGTTAGGATGAAAGGTCACTGTGGTGTTGCAACCTCACACTGAGGAAGCAGTTTTTCTATATGATGTGCATGCACAGAGGAAAAGAGGAGGCCAACCTGAAGCTGTGCTTGTTTTGGGTACAAGTGCATGCAGCATGAGGTTAACAGAGTCTACTTTGCAGCACCTAATGCACACACTCCCACTCGTATTTGATAGGCTGCATCTTTGCTTGTTGTTCTTCACATTATGCATGCTGAAGGGCCCGCGCTGCGATTGTTTGGCAATCTCAATTTGATGAAATGAAGACACTTAACATGGTCTTGCTGAAATGAGCGCGTCCTCCCTGACAAAGCTGACATCTGAACATACGATGAACACACGAGCAGATCAGGTCCTTACACTCAGAAGTCGCACGGCTGACAAGTTTCTCCGACTTACTGAAGAACTAAACTCTTTGTTTGCTACAGATTTGGGGCAGAGGTGATGTAAACTCTCGGTCTCCTTTCGATAACCTTGGGGTAATCTTTGACCCTGCTTTCGCTTTGCGTGATCATGTGTAATCTCTGTTGTTCGTGGGTTTAGGTCATCACACCTGCTTCTACGTACTCTCACGTCACACCAGTGACCCAGCGGCACTGACTCACCACCGATTCCATTTTTCATTAAAGATTCGAGTAACTTTCAGAGCTCTTCGTGGACAGGCAGCACCTTTGATCAGCTCCCTGAGGTCATGTGATCAGTGCCTGCTGGCTGTGCATCCCATGAGGCTGAAAGGTAAAGCAGACAGAGCTTTTCTAGACTGTCGAGCTCTGTTGGGATCTGTGGACTCGGTGGTCTCTCTGAAAAAACAGCTAAAACTCAGCTGGTCAGACTTAACTTTTTGTTTTGAAGCACTTTGTGATGTTTGTCCTGAAAGATGCTCTACAAATAAAACCTTTATCTCCAAAACCTGAGGGTGCCTTAAAGCTGCCACGCAGACCTGCTGGTGCCTCTCTTCTTTAGTTCAGAGGATGTTTTCCACGGCGTGTTTCTGGATCATGTCCACTTCTTTCCATAATAGAATTTTAACCTACATTTGCGACAGTGATTTCTGAGCCAGTGCAGTAATCTCTATGAGAGAATCATGGCTGTTTTAAGGCAGCAGCTCCTGAGGAGCCAAAGATCGCTGACATCCAGTACGGACTTCGGTTTTGTGCCCGATGTTTCTCCACATTCTGAGATCGCTCCGTAATTACAGACGTGCTGTTTTGGGCACTGGTGAAACTTTGATTCCTGTCGATGGTCTTTTTTACCCAATAATGTTTCATTAGATACAAAATATCCCCTCAGCTGTTCACTTTCAGTACCACCTACTGTTTCACACATTTGTTGTTCCCGTCCCAACTTTTGTGAGTCGATATTTGTCATGAGAGAGTAATTCTAATCTAAACTAGTGCTTCTCATATAATGTTGAAGGAGGTTCGGTCTGTTAAAGTTAATCATGCTGAGAGAAGGAAGCTTCCTGAAGCCCTGGGAAGGTGTTTTGTAGGATATAAGGTCCGTTACTGGAAACTTTACCTTGGACCTGGAATTCTACACTTTGAAGGTAATAAACATTTAAGACTGAATGCCACTGACATACCAGGACACTGTTACGTGCACTAGAGTTAGATTAAAAGAAAAACGTTCCAAATAATGGTTTTAAAGAATGCATGAGAGACATTTCCATCACAGATGGATGCAAATGTGCCGGGGAACGATCCTCCCCAAGCCTGAAGTTTACGGGTATCAGAGGGAGAGTCTCAGTCTGACTCCTGTTTGTTGAGAGATGCTGTTTTGGACCTGACTTTCATTATTAGACTCTGTGGGAGTTTGTCAGCTCCATCATGTTTCCCACAATGAAATCCAATCGCTTATTTGTCCACTGCACTGTCCTGTAAGCCCCCTCCCTCCACGCAGCAGTGCACTGGTGAGCAGCCATGTCAAACAAACTGCACCGAGAGGCTCGGACAGAGACAACGGGCCGCTCGGACAAACTCGCTTGTACACAATCTCAAAACAAACAATGCAAATACTGAGCAAGCCAAGAGGACGCTAACCTCACAACATGGGAAAATGTTTGCGTTTCGATTCTTCACAGAGCTTCTGCTTGAAACCCAGGACAACACCCTGATCTGAAGTTTATTTCTGAGTCTGGATACGCTGGTAAACGATGTTTGTTCATATTTTGGAGGGGTTAAGTCAGGCTGGTCCTCATGGGAAGCACCAAAGTGTATTCAGGGACAGCTGGAGAGGCTGCACTGGGCCTTGTGCTGATGTAACATGAGCTTCACTAGGGGGCAGCAATCATTAGACTACCACAGGGTGGCTGGTGTTGGCTCAGTGAGAAAAGCTAGAAACACTGTAAAACAAAGAATAATATGTGACACAGCAGCTTCACCTGTTAGTTTAAAGGCTGTAGGAGGGAGAATCCACACGGTGTGGACTGTTTCACTGCAGGGGATGACCCCACGCTGCTCGGCTGGAACCCTGTTTTTGTATCACGCGCCGCGAGGAAGCAGAAACACGCACGCTCAGAGAGGCCGCACAGTGAGCTGCAGGTGGTGTGTGTTTGTGTACCCAGGCCTTCAGCTCAGTGACTTCGCCTCCGTCTGCTCAGGCGATGAATTTGTTTTGCATCACAGGCCGTCGCACTCCAGAGCCGGGACACTGCAGCATCGAGGGTCTGTTTATGGACCAGTGCATCCGAAAGGTGCGCTCAGCATTTAAACAAACACGCTTACAGAACTGCGTGTGTCTGTTTGGGTTTATGCTTCTCCACATTTAAGTCACAAGTGGTGCTTACACACAAAAGAGGCAAAAGACATTCACACCAAAATCACCCAACCAGAGTCGTTGAGTAAAAGCTGTGACTGATCAGTGTGAAGTGAACTGTTCAAAGGAATTCAAGGAACACGTTTGTAGCAACGGTCAGTTAAACTTGTGGGATGTTGATGTGATCAGTTAGGTATCAGTTAATGAAATAAAGAACAGGGGGAACAATGAGGCAACCCCTGAAACAGCCATGCTCCTGCAGGTAGAGGACACTCGTGCTGGGTTCCTCCTGGCTTCATGGTGAGAGCATGCAGGCAGCTCCTGGAGGATGAAGGAATTAATACTGAAACATAAAGGTCATCTGATGTCTCCGTGTTGCACCTCAGACTGTCTGTGTGCTCCATGATGGGCAGAGCTGGGAATGATGTGGACTCATTCTACGTCCATGTCAGTACAGAGATCCAGCACGACTGGATTTGTCCTGTTTTTGAGCAGAGCCTGACACGGTGAGTGCTGTTAGGTGACCGTCATCAAAAGCAGGTTTTCTTTGGTAATGTGTGCGTACGCTGCAGTTTAGAGTGATGCTAGCAAGCAAAAAAAGTAGATGAATCCACAGCCACACACTCACGACTTCCTCCTGTTTCAGTAACGTTTGTTGGAACATTGCAGGGTCCAGTGCTTTGTCAGGCTTGTTTTTGTGCATGAATCAGTGCGACTCGATTTATTAAGAAGAATAAAAGCATAAAGACAAGCTACAGTGTTTCCTTTTAAACCTGAACACTGAGCCACTCCCATTCACCTCTGCAGTGCTAACTTGAACTCATGAATGCAATGAAGTCCTTAATAACACGACACTAACCATAAAATCCTCTGTGGCTGTGACGAGGCTGCTCAGATATGGTAACCACGTCCATTTATCAGCACTGTGGTTAGCTGTCTCAATCCCACAGCTCATGTGATCATCTCCGTGGAAAGACAAAGCTACGGCTCTATGCTTACAGCTCTGGAGCTCCAGTGCATTTGAAATGTTGCTTTTTAAGGACCACTGTTTGAGCCCAGTGTAGTGACACTTATTAGTTTTACTGTTCATGCAACTGTTCAAAGCTTCATATTATCAGCGGACATCGAGATCTTTGATCAGTTGAGCACATGTTTGGATGAGTTTCAAAGACAGCAGCTCCTTTAAAGCTGCCCTGTGCCATTCTGGGCAGCGACACAGTGCATCTTCTCATATTTGCTAATTGCAGCTTAAAACAAAAGTGAAGACAGCTCCTGCCCGGGAGATCAAACCAAGTGGGAAGCCTGTGTTCAGAGTCCAGCGGGGCCGATTCGCAGGCTGCTGTCACACACCAGAAAACTCTTACATAAGCGTGTCAGAGCCAGTAAACAGTGGCTTGTTTTCTCAGCCAGTCTGACTGATAAATGAGTTACTGCTATCTGCCTACGTGGGGGAATTTCAGGGACCACTGTGTCATCACAAAGCAGTTGCTGTTGGTGCAGACTGTGGGTGAAGGTTAGAGCAGATTCAACATGCACTATTTAATAGGGATGACTTAACCTCAGCTCTGATTACAGGAGGTGAAAGGTCAGAACGTCCCTCACCTGACTGCAAGATGGTACAGTGAAATGTTTAAACCATAACCTGAGCAGACACATCTTCTCACAGATGGATGAAGGAGTCAGCTGTAGCTCGTTCCAAGGCTTCGGCTCTGATGGTGTTATAACACGATCACAGCAGGGCTGAGCTGTAAGGGGATACTGCTGAGGGTGCGAAGCTGGCAGCTACCTCTAATGAACCTGTCTTAGTGAATATCACTCTACATAAGCCTCACAGTGCACTTCAGGCGGGGATCACACGGCACATTATAGCCCAAACCCAGCAGAAACATCCAAGTCATGCTTCCAACCATGTCTCCAATGTTCTCCTTTTGAGTTTGCCTGTTGAGACCAGTGGTGCCAACCAGTACTCCTCTCAAACACTCTTTATTGCTGACGGTCTCCTTACAGCAGCTTTTGTTAAGGGTGGAATATGTTAAGTGTCAGTTGAACACTCAGTTCTTGAAGGTGGTGTACTGGAAGTGAGTAAAGGATGTGATCAGCTTCTTACATGCCCCGTGCCACAGCTGCCCCGGGCTCAGTGAGGCACAAGAGGACCAAAAGATGCTCCATGTGCTCCGATCCAACAAAAGAGTTACTGTAGCCCAGATTACTGGAAAACCTCAAGAAGCACACACAGCTGGACCAGTAAAGAAGCTGATGGACTCCAGTCAATCACATCTTTCTATCAGGGCGATATGTGACATTCCCAAACGTATGCAGGCAGCGTGGGGCTCTGGACAATGTTCTGCTGCGATCACACTTTGAAATGTACCATCTTCCTAAACACCTTTATGGCAGTAGCCTCTTCCAACATGAGGATATGCTCTACCTCACCGCAAGGAAATCAGAAATGGTTTCACAATCGAGACAAAGATTTCAGTGTCTTCACTTGGCCTCACAAGTCCCTAAATGTTAATGAAATTGAGCATCTGTGGGATGTACTGCAGAAACACGACCAATTCATTACGGGGGCAGGACAAAACAGGCTGTGGAAGAGAGCCAGGGAATAATAATACCTGATGAATAAACACAGAGAGTGAGAAAACTGGATGAAGAAGAAGCACTCCCCAGCAGTCTAGGCAAACTGTGATGTAACTAAGGGAGGATTCAGGGTCACCTGGTCCAGCCCTAACTATATGCTTTAGCAAAAAGGAAAGTTTGAAGCCTAATCTTGAAAGTAGAGATAGTGTCTGTCTCCTGAATCCAAACTGGAAGCTGGTTCCACAGAAGAGGGGCCTGAAAACTGAAGGCTCTGCCTCCCATTCTACTTTTAAATACTCTAGGAACAACAAGTAGGCCTGCAGTGTGAGAGCGAAGTGCTCTAATAGGGTGATATGGTACTACAAGGTCATTAAGATAAGATGGGGCCTGATTATTTAAGACCTTGGGGGAGTTTTTCCTTCCTACTGTTGCCAAACTGCTTGCTCATAGGGGGTCATATGATTGTCGAGTTTTCTCTGTATGTGTTGTTTTAGGGTCTACTTTACAATATAAAGCGCCCTGAGGTGAATGTTGGGTTCTATATAATTAAAATTGAACTGACTTGAGCAGAGAGGCAATGAGGAGAGGTCAGTATGGGAGACACTGGCTCCTTTAATCCTCTAATCTGGGCAGCTGAGCTGTGTGCTCCTTGTTCCTGCATATGTTTGATCAGGTTCCCGTCTTCTCCCTAAGTGCACATCCCTGTTTGTTAGTTTAACGCGTGTTTCTAAGTTGGCAGTAGATGTGTGTGCCTGTGTGCTTGGCCTCCTCTGTGTGTCAGCCCCCTGATGGACCTGTCCAGGGTGTAGCTTGGATAGGCCGCAGCCCCTCGGTGACACATAACTGGATAAAGTAAGCGGTTAGAAAATAGATGGAAACTCGTGGCTTATGATTACAGTGCAGGAGAGTCATAGAGTCAGCTGGAGTCATCTGATTTTCCTGTGTGATCTTTGACACTGAAAGCCTTGTGGCACAACGTGCTGTTGTTCTCTTGACATTTCGAGTCTTTTCAAGATTTATCTACTTACTATGAAACTGGACATGACATATTTAAAGCTTCTCTTTTTAAAACCACAAGAAATGAAAACCAACTTTATTCTCATGACTGAAAAAGCATTAAAAATAGGAACAGACAGTAGAAACAAAAGCAATGACGGCGTGCTAACCACAAGTACAGGGATGATTCGGGCAGGAGTCTTTAGCACACATTTTTCAGGATTTGTTTCGCAGTATTTCATGTTTTCCACAAACATGTCATGATGTCCAGCTTGTGTCTTCAGAATGAAACATTTTGCATCCAGAGAGAAGATTCTACACGCTGAGCTGGAAGCATTTGCAAAAAGCAGCTATGCGCACTCTTTCTGTCCAAGTGCTTATTGTGTTCTTCTGTGTCCGTGTTTATTTAGATGCAGAGGTTATGAGCCTGAGAGGATTCTGACATCAGCAAAAGGGCGAAACAACAAACATTACATCTCCGAATTCCTCGCGGAGTCTCTGCTTTTTCTGCCCTGTCTCTGTCTTTACGTGGATGCTCTCATCGCGCCTTCTTGGAAACGAAAGTTGCGCCACTGCCTCTGAGGCAGCATCAGGTGTATGAATTAGCATCAGGCCGACAAAGAATAGTAGGAGGGGACTTGGACACGCACAGCAGTCCTGCCTCATGAGGTGGAATAATCTCCACAGGATTCATCTGAGTCATTCTGCAGAGTTGTAGGATGCATGTTCAGACTTGTGACATAGAACTGGAAGAGATTACAAAATACAACCGAAAATTACAGCATCTGCCGAATAACCCAAATAAAACCACGCGTGCTTCCTACCAGGAACAGACACCAGCAGCAATAAAGTGTGTGAAGGAAATATTCACGTGTGGAAAACGTGTTAGTGCCGCTTCGATAGCCTGACTCACCAGCGAAGCGGAGAGTCTGAAGATTCCCGCATCTCCTTCTATCTGCTTCACACACGCGGGCTGAGGCGGTGATAAGGTGAAGAGGAGGGTTTGACTGCTTGAGAAATTCATGCAAACGTGAGGCATTTTCCTGCGCGTGCACGTGGCGGATTATGATAGATGGAGTTCTGGGTGATGGTGTTAGTGCTGGTTACTTGTTAGCTCACAGCTGTGCGTTAAGTTCACGGTGACACTTTTAGCTTTGAAGTACTGATAGCAGATGTTTAACATAAAGGTGTCTGGTGTTCAGCTTCTAGGACCTTTAAAGCTGTAAGGGCTCTGTTCTTCGTCACATCCAGCAGCATCTTTTATACAAGGACATGAGAACTGGGGCTCAAATACAAGCGAGCGCTTCTTGTGATTTTCGTTGATAAAGGATTAGCAGTGGGATGGGTTTGTGCACCATATCAACGCTGGATTTCCCGGGTTTAGCATATTATACCCTCCCAGCACCTTTCTGAAAATTGCCCACCAGGAATAGAGGCAGTGAACTCCGCCTTCTCAGTATTTAAACCCACAATATCACCCGGAGCTCAGAGAACCGGAGAACTTGATCTTGACCAACACGTTTGGATTCGTGGGAACTAAATCCTCCCTCTGAGCTCTAATTGCCTAAAAGGTGAGACTAGTCTTTGCTTCTTTTAAGTAAAATAAAAACAAATATAAAACAGCAGGCAGGACTTCACGGTGACTTTATGGATTTTGCCGTTTTGGGACATTTTTTCAGCATAATGTAAAGTTCTTGGTGCATCAGTTTGACTGGTGCTATGAGTAGACGTTCACACTGTCGTGCTTTTTAAAATATATGTTGGTTTTATTAGCAGCAGATTGACCCATTATTTACTTTCCCCCTAAAGGTTCCATCTGCAGTCTCCAATCCGCCCATCTTGGACACATTATCACACTTTTTATTTATTTATTTATTTATTTATTTTTCCTCCCACTCCTGGGATTTAACCTTCACCCAGTCCGTCACTTCGCCCCCTCCTACCCAGAAAGAGGGTGTAAAGTTGGAGTCGGCCCGGAGATGCGGTTCTTTTTCCCGCTGACTGTGTATTGCATCAGCCTGCTTTCCCTCCAGCAGGCTTTGCCGGCTGAGGAGAGACCGGGCACGAACAGGTAGGACACACCGCTGCGCTGCTGCTGTATTAGTGCTACTTTAGTGCCTACAGAGCAACTCTGCTGTCTGAGAGGAGCGAAGAAGGCAGCTGGAGCCTCTGAAATCTTGCTGTTCATAGCTGCACTGCATCGGGCAGAAACATCAGCGTCGTCACTTTCCCGTCGTCGTTTAGTTCAAACACTTCTCACTGTTTTTATTCGCGTCATATTCTCGCTGGGAACGTTTTTCTAACAGAGATAAATAACGTGCTCTAAAGTTCACAATAAAGACACGCTGATATTTACTCTTCTGTGAGTCTGACGCACACTGCGAAACTTGAATCACGAGGGTTGGTGTGTGTAAACGCGTGTCAGCCTGACAGTAGATAGTGGACACTTGAAGGCTGTGGCTTTATCTTTGCTGCTCCACATCCACACGGAGTGTATCTCGGTCAAAGCCCACAGAAATCCACAGAGCTGCGTGAGTTCAGTGTTTTTAGAAGGCGAAATGATCTTTGCAGTTATGAAGGAGATGATGAGAAATTACACCTGAGCTGTAGGTGACCTTTGACCTACATTTAACCCTGCCACTGAAACATGACTAAAGTGAGTTAACTGCGCCTCAGCTTGTTTTCTATAAACAATTCAGATGTTTCTAAAGCCCCAAACGTCGCCTTAGTCCCAGCTCTTCTTGCCTTATGTCTCGGTGTCACATGATGAACCACTGACATATGGGCTTTTGTTTGCTTTGGTCTCCCTGACATCAAGCAGGGAAAATGTCATTTCCAAAGGTGGGAAAACCAGTTTGTCATTCTGAATAGCCCAGTCGTAGACACCATCACGGGTCATTGTAAAGGATATTGTGAGGGGATGAATGGCACCTGTACTTTTCCACTCTTTTGGTGTCAGAGCAGGATCTCATTAGACACGAGGCAGCAAACAGACGTCCACCCGGTCAGAGGCAGGGAGCTCGTCACAGTGGCAGTAAGTGTGCCGGGTTGCATAGTTGAGGATGAGGTACAGTGAAGGGCGACCTCTTCTGGTTGGGTGTGGAGCCGTAACTCTGTGCCAGCGCTGATTCTGCAGTTTTAAAGCGAGCGCCGTGGAAGAAGCTGCTGTTTCCCATGATGTGAAAACGCACTTGAATCTAACCCAGTGTAAGAGGATCCGAGGGTGGAACTTTCCTCCAGGTGGGAAAGCGCTCCTGTGGCCGTCTCTGTCATCTGGACAAACGGCTGCTGCTGAAACCCAGAGAAGGGGGGGGGCAGCTCTGTTTGCACCTGGCCGGCTCCCCCATCAGTCCTCTGCTCCATTACAAATGTTCAAGGCTGCAGTTCCAGCTCCGTGTAGTTAATTAAACATTGTTTTATTGCCTTAAAAAAGCTGATAACAAAACAAGAACAGTCACATTTCCTCATGACTTCTGTCTTTTAGACTATCTCAGATAAATGGACTCCCGAGTGTCTGCAGCTGAGCACTGCAGGTACTGTGGAGGAGGTCTGAGCTGTTGTTGACCACTTACAGAGACGTGCAGGTGAAAGGAAAGAGTCTGGGCTCTATCGTGCTGTAGACCTCGACTGCGACACCCTCCTAACGCATCCTGTTCGGTTCCTGTCACCAGCTGACAGCATGATAACAGCAGACACCACCACTTCACATGTTTTTGTCTGTTGGACTCTTGAGCTCAGATGTCTGTCATTCCTTCCACGTCCTGTGTTTGTGTCCATATTGTCTCCCTGTGTCCTGATATGGACACAGAGAGATGTAACAATGCCAAGCAGGCGCTTTCCAAACGAGGAGAAATTGTTTGTTAAGCATAAGACGGCAACACATACCCCTCATTATCATTTTACATAACATCTTTTTTGTAGTTGAAAATAGTCTGCAGCCAGACAAGTTAAACATGGCTTTAGGAGTGAAGCGGCTTTAGGTCCAGATTCTGGAAGTGGGAAGCAGCTCATTGCTTGCAGACTGAAGACTCTGAAGCTGGTTTGCGGTCAGGCTTTTGTTCGATGGCCCCGGCTTTGTCTGGATCAGCCTGTGTGCATAAGTTGGGCTGCAAGTTTGTCTGAACATTTCAGGGCCGAATTGTCGCGTTTTCACCGAGCACCAACATGACTATCAGAGAAAAACACCTCACAGAGCATGGCCGGAGCCTTTCTGCTGTTTCTTGGTTTGGGGTCCAGACATTTGATGTTTCGATTCTGAGCATCTCTTTAAACCACCTTTATTCCTCTGGGATGATTTCAAATTTAGCGCCTCAACCCAGGCTTCTTCTTATGCGTCTACTTTGATTTGCAGCCTGTTGTAAACACTGAACTTGCTCAGGGCTGGTGTGGAGTATGTGTAGAGTACAAGCACATCAAGGTAAATCTGCACAAGCACAGGCTGAAGTTGAGAAGGCTGCCGGCAGGAATTCCGCTGTGGATTAATGTCTAAGACCTAAATTCCAACGTTCGCATCCTTAAAGAGCAGGTTTCTGCTCACACAGAGAGCCGCTGCACATGAATGCACTGTACGTCATGTAAGAGTAGAAGACATGCATGTAAGAGGATCAGTGTGTGGTTTAAGTTCCTCAAAAGGCATTTGGAAAATAAAAGCAGCTTCTGAGGGGAAGAGAAACCACCCTTTTGTCTTGTCTACATCCATCAGAATTATGTGGTTTGTGAACTATAACTTGGCATCTGTCAGTTCATGTAATTCACCAGCTGGAGTTTATTCAGAGGCCAAAAAGGCTTGAACAATAGAAATTACAGCCCAGGGTTAGAAAGCTGGAAGTGCCCAGCTCGTTTCATTGAGACAGAGATTTCTGTCAGCTTTCGCTCCTCATCCTCGGATGGCTGATTCCCTTTGAAACATCTGTAAACGTGTACGTTTGAAACGTAGTGGGTTTAAATCTGAAGTGTTAGGATTACTGCGGGCCAATCTTAGGAAGGCTCAGGGTTGGGTTTATGTTTCGTTTCCCCTCCATGAGACCTGTGGCTGGAATTTAAGATTAGACTATGACTTGCAGGGAGGCCAAATCTGCTCAGAGACTTCAGCCCAGATTTGACTTCCTAAAACAACTAATACAGCTCGTCGTCATTAATAGAGAAGAAAAGGAAACACGGCTGATCTACAGGTACTGGCTTCACCTTTAATCTAACTGTTAGGTCCTATGAAATCATCAGCCAAATGTGTCTGAAAGCCATAAACTTGGGATATTGCAACACATCAGAAACCAGAAGCCCGGACGTCTTTGATTTCCTGCCAAACACAAAGGTCTCCTTCACTGTATGACTGGTTAGACTGCAGGGAGGTCAGGCATTGTTCCAGCTGCAGGTGATGTTGGCCCAACCAAAATGCAGCGCTTGTTCCCCGGCACATATTTATTTTTCAAGACCATTAACTAAGTGCACCAGGTGCTCCGATGGTTTGCTCGGGAATCGGAGGCACTGCTGTCATTGATCACAAGGCTTTTCCTACACTGCGGTGCGTTGCTCCATAATCCCCTTTACCTCATTAATGCGCACAATAAACAGAGCTGGATTACTGACCAGGAAAAGCAAGGGGGGGTTGCCATGGGGTACCAGATGCTTTTCTTAGATGTGAGGCAGTTATTATTGCCTACATCACTGCAGCACCTTAACGTTGCACATGGCAGCTGCATGAGTGTATTTTTCAGCCCCAGTCAGAAAAGATTGATGTTCTTATGCTAAACCTTTGACCTCCTGGATCCAGGATACAAACAGAAAGAGTCATGAGCACCACAGATTACAGCTGCTATAGACTCTCATCAGTCACATCCATTATCACTGCTGTGAAAACCAGCCTGAAACAATGAAAATGCTGTGGGTTACAGTAAGTATCCGTATGGAAATATACAAACTATACATCCTGTCATTGGGTTGTGTAAATGCGTTTATGAGATCTGTTGTGGGGCCACCGCTGCAGCTATGCAAATAAGCTTTAAGCGTTCACCGTGCAGACCATGTGGGTGTAACTTGATGATGTGGCACTGTGGCAGACTGCGGCCTGTCCTGGAAATAGTGCTTTCCTCCGTCTGCGGCCTACCATTATGCAACTATTTATTCAGCCATCGCCACTGTTGGATAGCAGGTCCTCTAAAGGCGACCGGCTCTGCCAACAGTGAGCCAGCAGCTGCACTTAGCGTCTCTGGGAGGAGTCTCAAACCAACCACAGGCTGTGAAGTCTTGGAGAACTCAGCAGGGAGTGTTCATGAGAAGATAACACGAGTTAGCGTTTCACATGTGGAAGACACGTTTTATAATTAAAATGGTGAAACATTTTTCCATCTTTGCTTCGAAAGGCGAACACGAAAGATGGATTCATTCTAATCCTAAATGTAAACCTCTGGCAAAGATTCCACCTTTTTTAGTTCATCCAGGCACAACATGATGTTAAGCCCAGTGTCACAGCAAAATATTTATCCTGGCAACTTTGGGAAATGAAAATTGTGGCTTTAACAGATGTAGCTGACACTGTGACGCCAGATATTCTTCACCAAACAGCGATCTTCTCCCAAACCTTACTGGTGCCAAAGCAAAACCAAGCAGTGAGAAACACCAGTATTTCACAACAGGCTGTAAAACCAAAGAGAAATCACTTTGATAGTCACACAGAGGGGCAGTCCAGCAGGTAACGGGTACAGAAATACGAAGGCACCTACATCCTTTATTTGTACAAGCACCGCGTCGTGTGTGGACCAACATAGCTATTCCACAGTCTGAAATGTGACCGAGCAGTCATTGTTTCTTTTTACTTCTCTCGGGATTTTGAGTCACACCGTGCTACGCAAACATGGCGCTAACAGGTCAGCGAAGGAGCCACTGTTTTTGTCAAACAAAGAACAGATGGCGAGTCGGCCACTGCTGTTTGCTGAAAATGTCTGAGCCAGTGGTCCGCCACACTGCACACCTTAACACATCATTTAGTGTCATGTGTATTCTCACGAGCCTGTTTGTACAGATGGACCAATCACACAAGAGGTGCTGTCCATCTTGCCAATAGTTTCTGAGAAAGTGTGTGATTTTTTACATTTTACATGTTGGATGGGGTGATCCTTTACAACTTTCATGTTTGTAGCTTAACTTGGCCTGTGAAGGATATAGATGCTGAAGGATGCTCTGTGCGGTGTTCAGAAGCTAGCATAAAATGTTTATTTACCAAATTGCACCTATAATTAGATGTCCGCAGAATTAGCATTGCCCTCGATCGTGCTAACAGTCGTGGCAGTGATTGGCACAGTTGATATTTTTGGAATTTTCTGGACAAACAGAAACTCCTGACGGCTTAGCTAGTTCTAGTTAGCACAAATTAGCATGCTAGCTGCAAAACTGTCTCGTGAACTCGTCACAATTCTACCTGCTGAGAATATAACACATTAACTTCTAGCTTACACTTTTAGTTATGTGTAGCTGCTAGTATTGCTCTATGTTCTCATGCTATCTTGAGTTGTTTCACGTTTCTGGTGCACTTTCAGTATGAATCCCTCTCACTCCTGTAGAACAGCTTTTCACCCGACATCTCTTTTCTCCTCAGGTTGGATGTTCTCAACAAACTCATTGGCCAGAAAGAGGATAACGCTCCCGCTGCAGAAAGCCAGACTATCAGCACGGTCCCATCTTCACCCTTGAGCCGATCCCCAAACCGGCTGCCTGGATTCATGAAGCAGCGACTGGCATCAGGAGCAAGGACAGCCTCCCCGGCCTTGGCGTGGGTGCGGTCCACCGAGGCTTTGCAGGTTGAGCGACGGGCACCGAGAGCTCGTCGCCATGCCCACTCACGAGGGGGTCACCACAACCATCACCATGCCAAACTGATGCGGGTGGGTTGCGTCCTGGGGACCTGTCAAGTGCAGAACCTCAGCCATAGGCTCTATCAGCTTATTGGCCAAACTGGCAGAGAAGACTCTTCTCCCATTAATCCCAGGAGCCCCCACAGCTTTGGATGACTTCGATAAAACCTCCAAATAGCCACAGCAAGTCTATCTATTGCTCCATTTATTTATTGTTTCTTAATGTATTATTGATAGTTATTGCATTAGAGTTTGATGTAGTACACAACTTTTATTATACCCGCCTTAGATGACTGTTGCTTCTAATTTTTGTGCACAATATATGGATTTAAAACTTTAAATCAGGACTGATTGAATCTTCTTTCAAGCCCCTGAACTGATTTCTCCCACCATCATGAGAAAGTTTGGCTTTGAGGGTTAGTGATGTCTTTCTGAATCTCCCTCTGGAACGTTCAAAAGAAGCCAAGAGATCTCAGGCTGATGTTTAAATCCTGTTAATATAAGAATGAAGGCTTGTCTTCAACACCATCCAGCGGCCTGGTCCTATCTGCCCACTGACCTCCGCAGGAGTGGTTATCCTGCCGCTCACTGATCAAACACTTAAGCCATTAATGTGGATTTGAAGCTGCAGCGTGAGCTGGATTCCTGTCAGAACCAATGTATTCCTAGAGAACTCGTCGGCGACTCAGTGAACCCTTTTACCTCTTTTCTGTGGCCCCCTTTGTCTTAATTTTGGACTCACATGCAATTTCAGATTGAACACTGACACCCCTGGAGCAGGTCGCAAGTTTCCAGTTGCCTCAGAACTGCGAACTCATCATTCAGCAAGACTTTACCACAGAGAGAGGAGAGGGTCAGCTTCTGTTGCTTTGGATGGAATGCAAACAAACGGACTCCCCTAAGTATCGCTTTCAATTTTGAGCTGCACTGGCTGGTTGGCTATCACAGCACAGTGAACGTTGGAGTCATGGATCAGTCCTCTGTCACGCCGCTGCTGCCATTCTCCCTGCAGGGAGAATGGCAGGACTTTGGACTGACAGCCGTTTAATAAACCTAAAGGTTCAGTCACAATGTGAGGGGTGGGAGGGGGCTGGGGGGCTTTCCAAGTCTCCCGCTGTCTGCGGCGCTAAGGTGAAATACGCAAACGTGCAGATATTAAAGGCTTGGCAAATGGTAAAAATGAGCCCATGTTCCCATAGTTACAGTGTTGTCGAGTAGTTGTAACGGAGCGATGTGGACTCTTGGTCTGGACGAAGATGTTCCTGTTGATGTTTCTCAGTAGCTCGATAGTCGCTTTCAGTTCTAGATCGATCTCATGAAACCAAAAACACATTTGACCTTCTTTACGTGCCTTTGGACGTCTTATGGACCAACTGAAGGACTTTTGTGAAAACTGCTGAGTGTGCACATGAGTGCATTTCTTCCTAAATGTTTTCCTCTGTGTTTCATTAAAGTGGAGGCTGTACAAGCCTGCAATCTGCTCATGAGCCAAGTCTTCGATGCCAACTGTGTGAAGTCTTTTTTAGGAAGACTGAATAAGAAAAGTTCAGCTGCATGTTACAGTTGGTAAAACACCCTTAATGTTGATGTGTAATGGGCTAAATGGGTTTAAATTAGTCCTGAGATGATGGCCAAAGGCTTTACGACTACATTGCTGTTTTGTAATGAGGGACCAGAGCAACCAAAATGTTAGGTGTAGCAGTGCCCAGTTTCAAATATGTACACGAAATAGCAAAAACCCAAGTCCTAACATTTCCTCTCACTCTATTTATATTCACGTCCGAAGTGGTGGGCAGACGATGGACTGAAAATAACCGAAGTTTCCTCATCAAGAGTCCTAGAATTGGGTTAAACCTTACAAAAACTGTAAAACATATATTTAATTTCTCTATTCCAAGTCTTTACTATATGTTTGGCTACTCTTTATGTCTTTTTAAAGGATACAGGCCACTGAGCGATATCTGGTTATTACTGACGTTAGTTTAAAATCACCAAATACCTGATAGTACTTGACAAATCGACTTTACAGTGTGCGCTTCTTTTATAGCCTGATGTCTTTCTCCTTTTTTACATGTTTGCATTTAGTCTCTTTTTTTGCTAATCCTGCCTGTAATTGTGGGGGCTGTGAGGTCACAGGTCACAATAATCAGAGGTCTTAACCTGTTCAAAGGCTTGTTGAGGTGCAACTCTCTGCTGTAATGGAGCTAATCAGTGTCTCGTGACCGATCATTAAAAGGCTTTTCAAACGCTAAAACAACCTGGTTGATTTCTGTACTTTCCAGAATGTCTCTCTCTCTCTCTCTCACACACACACACACACACACACACACACACACACACACACACACACACACACACACACACACACACACACACACACACACACACACACTTCATGTGGGGCTGTATGAGCAAACTGTCCACGACCGCCGATACGTCCGCACAGAGCAAGCATCCAGAGCCAATCAGGCAGGTTAACAGTGTTTCTGTTACAAACAGGCACATCTGGTTTGTTTGCTTGTTTTCCATCTGAGAGACACCCGATCTTCTTTAGATCACAGGAAGCACTTTAAAGCATGTCTGTCCAACGTTTGTCACAACTTGAATTTTGCTCCCTGTAACAGACTTATGAAAAGCCCTGATGTACTTGTGTAAATGTGGCTGTCTGCGAATGTGTTTGAAGATGTCAGTGCCTTCCACGTGGCTTCACCGTGAGCATCACGGGCACCTGTGAATATTTAGATAATCAACCAAAGTATTTAAAAAAGTCATGTATTTAAGTTATCTTTGTATGTTTATGTCTGTGTATCACCAAAGTTGTTCCACTGCTGCTTAAACATGGTAGGAAAAGAAGTCTGAACTGTAGTAAAGTCTTATTGTTACTGTTTTTATTGACTTTTGAAATAAAAGGTGTTCTGTGGAGTGAGTTACAGTATGATCTCTGTGTGTGTGCACTTCTCAAACATGTGAAGACATACGTGATGGTCACGTCAGGCTGTGAAAGTGCCTCTCCAAAATCCCAATTAGGTTAACGAAGTCCACAGCACATATCCACTTTGTGTCGTCGTCCACTCTCCGGATGTTGCAATGGCCTCGACTGGCTGTTCTGACTCATCTGCCCTAACTGAAGTCAATCATTATGGGGGGACAGTCCTTGAGAAATCAGGATATGATCTGATAGCAGCCTGAAGTCGTATGACTGCACAGAGTTAATGAGTCACAAACGGCGGAGGCTGGTCAACAGAACACCAGCTATTGGTTCATTCGGTGCCCAGCTGAGTGGAGGACAGAAAACAGGCAATGAAAGCCTCAGAGCAGCACTTTGACACAAAGATTGGAGGCAGCATGCACAAGCATCTCTGGTTTGCTCTCGGAGACAGCGTCCTGAGTTTAGCAATAATTCTTAAATGGAAAAAACGAGAGCGGCCCAGAGACTTGATGTGAGCATTAAAAGTCAAAGATCGGTCAAAAACCACCCAGAATTGGACACAACTGTCGTGCTTTGACTTCTGGCAGGTAATCCTACCTCAGAGAATGCTGCCACTGATTCTAGTCCCCTGTAATGGATGGATGATGGATGAAAGGAAGTAACCCTGATCATGTTTGAGGAAAAAGTAGAAAAAGTCTCTTTATTGTTATCAGTCTACAGAGGAGACTGTAGAAACCATGTTATCATGTTATGGTTATGTAGCATCAGATCAGATCTAGGGTTCATCCTGCTGGGAGGCTTCAGCAGCCCAGCACACTTCAGCTGGATAAAGGAAAGTGAATGGGTGGATGGGTGGGTGGGTGGGTGGCCCTTTATCATGCTGACTGGCTGTAGTTCAGGAGGAGAGGAGGTCATCTACTGTTTGGAAGGCTGGTGGTTCAATTCCTGGCTGCTCCAGCCTGCATACTTGGGTAAGATAGTAACCCTGAGTTGCTCTCTGACAGACTCGTGAATGGTGCATGTTGTATAAAGATGTTTGAGTGCTCTGGCAGAGTAGAAAACCAGTCCATTTGTATGTGTTGTGAGCTCTTCATCTTAATGGTAATGTGCTAACGCTCAAGTTTCCCAAACTGAGGGGACAGCGGGGTCAACACTGGTGCATTTATAAGGCCATTCAAATTAGAAATACATATTTCTTCTTCCACCATCTGACCCGGGCCTTTCTACGTGGAGGTGTGTCCTCCTGCATGCGCTCTTTCTGGGTACCGCAGCTTCCTTACAGTCCACAGACCTGCAGTCAGTGTGTAAATTGGCCATAGGTGTGAATGGTTGTCTCTGGCTACGTCCACACTGATACGCTTTCGTTTGAAAACACATCGTTTTCTCTGCGTCTTGGCCTCCCGTCCACACTGAGACGCAGCGTTTTTGCTCAAGGAAATCGCAGCGTTTTCAAAACGCTCTCCAAGCGGATACATTTGAAGACGCCGTTTTCGCGTCGCAGTGTGGATAGCGAACCCGGAGCCTTTCTAAAACGATGACGAACGTTAGTCATGTGATGCAGTCATGTGACCAATTAAACACAGATAGCAGAGGGCATTATACAGCAGCTGTTTTGTTTGACAGCCCTGTTAAAGATTAATATCAGTCTGTACGTGCTCCAGAGAGCTTTTCTTCAAATGCTTTTGCAACGTTGTACCTTTGTGTTACTCGCAGCAACAACTCCAGCTCATTGTTAGTTTCTACGTTTCCATTTAAAGAACTCGCTGCTTTTCCTCGACATTCTGCCGCCACGTTTCAAAAGCCGGAAAGTAAATAAGCGGCAGACAGAAATGAGGCAGGCTGAATCTTCTTGCGCTTCACGCATGCGCAGGACTAGATGAAGCGTTTTCAGCCGCTTCAATGTGGACGTACAACTCAGTGAAAACGACTGAAAGCGCTGGTGTGGACGCGGCCTCTGTGTTGGCCCTGTAGAGTGCCTAACCTCTGGC
>NC_137934.1:40996615-41001615 GCF_963969265.1 Rhamphochromis sp. 'chilingali' | reverse complement strand
CTACTCCATGGCACATTTGTTTGCAGCAGTGACCGACCTGCTATGCATGACTTCGGCCTGATAAAAATTTGGCTTTTGGACTTTTTTCCGACCCTTGAATGTTTCAACCATCATCATTACACTGGGCACGCTGGGCAAAATCTTGCCCTCCTTGTGTTACTGGAGGCACACACTGGCTTTCCACAAACAGCTTCTACTGTATGTCCAGTACTGTGCAAACACATTTTAAACTGCAGCAACAGTACTGCAGGCTTTCCTTCAAAGGTTTCTTTGGACATTTCACTCACTCGTTTTCAGTCCCGTTCTTGTACCTCACCGTTTTCAGAAGAGTGTTTTTTGTTTGTTAGCCTGTTTAACTTTGACCTCATTCAAGCACAACAATAGCACCTGTCACACTCTGCATTTCAGCCAGCGGTGTTGGGGATCTTTTCAAAAGTGATGGAATAAGGAATGCAGAACAGACCACAACATTATTAAAGCAATGTGGGATAATCTTACCAGAAAATAAAGGAATCCAAGCAGCTTTTGTCAGGAAGCCTGGAGTACTTTCCCCACTACTGTAAAGACTACAGCAAGAAATGAGAAGAAAGCTGAAAGTGAGTTCAGGCTGTGGTTCAGAAGATTGACTTTCGAGCTTGTTACGATTGTACAAACTCTGTTTTTGCCTTGTGCTTTATTTTCATGTATGCTAGCATGTTTCAATAAGTCGCGCACATATTTCCCATTTTCCTAGCAAAATATAAAGACATGAGGGGTGATCGTGATGTTTGAAGAGTACTGTGCTGGACTTTTCTTTTTGGAACTTTAATTTGGAACTTTCACTTAAACACAAAGTGCTGCAGTGTGGCAAGAAAACCCTATGATTATAAAAAAGTAGTGAGCCAGCAAGAAAACAAACCAGGGAACACTCGAGGACATGAGCGAGAAACAGACTGAGGAAGAAAACATTTACGTGGACTCATTTTTTGTGTAATTAAAAAGAATAAAAAGTAATTAAATTAAATTAAATTAAATTAAATTAAATTAAATTAAATTCACGTCCCCTCCGTGAACATCATAGTGGAGGGGTTTGTGTGTCCCAAGGATCCCTGGGACTGGGCGCTGCCCCCTGGTAGGGTCTCCCATGGCAGATTGGTGCTGGGTGAGGGATCAGACAAAGAGCGATTCAGCAGACCCCAATGAGCGCAAGATCAAGGGAGCAGTCCACCCTGCCCAGGATAGGGTTACCGGGGCCCTGGAGCCAGGTCTGGGGAGGGAGCATCTAGTAGCCGGGCCTTAGTCCATGGGGCCTGGCTGGGCACATCCCGAAAAAAAGGGACACTGACCCATTCTCCTGCAGGCCCACCAGCTGCAGGAGGTGGTGTAGAGGTCGGATCCGATGTGTGCTGTGGGGTGGCCAGAAGCGGAGGCCGTGGCAGACTGATCCCCAGCTACCAAGACTAGAAACTAGGATATGGAACATCCCCTCTCTGGTGGGGAAGGAGCCTGAGTTAGTGCATGAGGCTTAGAGGTACCAACTAGATATACAGGGAGTGCAGAATTATTAGGCAAGTTGTATTTTTGAGGAATAATTTTATTATTGAACAACAACCATGTTCTCAATGAACCCAAAAAACTCATTAATATCAAAGCTGAATGTTTTTGGAAGTAGTTTTTAGTTTGTTTTTAGTTTTAGCTATTTTAGGGGGATATCTGTGTGTGCAGGTGACTATTACTGTGCATAATTATTAGGCAACTTAACAAAAAACAAATATATACCCATTTCAATTATTTATTTTTACCAGTGAAACCAATATAACATCTCCACATTCACAAATATACATTTCTGACATTCAAAAACAAAACAAAAACAAATCAGCGACCAATATAGCCACCTTTCTTTGCAAGGACACTCAAAAGCCTGCCATCCATGGATTCTGTCAGTGTTTTGATCTGTTCACCATCAACATTGCGTGCAGCAGCAACCACAGCCTCCCAGACACTGTTCAGAGAGGTGTACTGTTTTCCCTCCTTGTAAATCTCACATTTGATGATGGACCACAGGTTCTCAATGGGGTTCAGATCAGGTGAACAAGGAGGCCATGTCATTAGTTTTTCTTCTTTTATACCCTTTCTTGCAGCCACGCTGTGGAGTACTTGGACGCGTGTGATGGAGCATTGTCCTGCATGAAAATCATGTTTTTCTTGAAGGATGCAGACTTCTTCCTGTACCACTGCTTGAAGAAGGTGTCTTCCAGAAACTGGCAGTAGGACTGGGAGTTGAGCTTGACTCCATCCTCAACCCGAAAAGGCCCCACAAGCTCATCTTTGATGATACCAGCCCAAACCAGTACTCCACCTCCACCTTGCTGGCGTCTGAGTCGGACTGGAGCTCTCTGCCCTTTACCAATCCAGCCACGGGCCCATCCATCTGGCCCATCAAGACTCACTCTCATTTCATCAGTCCATAAAACCTTAGAAAAACCAGTCTTGAGATATTTCTTGGCCCAGTCTTGACGTTTCAGCTTGTGTGTCTTGTTCAGTGGTGGTCGTCTTTCAGCCTTTCTTACCTTGGCCATGTCTCTGAGTATTGCACACCTTGTGCTTTTGGGCACTCCAGTGATGTTGCAGCTCTGAAATATGGCCAAACTGGTGGCAAGTGGCATCTTGGCAGCTGCACGCTTGACTTTTCTCAGTTCATGGGCAGTTATTTTGCGCCTTGGTTTTTCCACACGCTTCTTGCGACCCTGTTGACTATTTTGAATGAAACGCTTGATTGTTCGATGATCACGCTTCAGAAGCTTTGCAATTTTGAGACTGCTGCATCCCTCTGCAAGATATCTCACTATTTTTGACTTTTCTGAGCCTGTCAAGTCCTTCTTTTGACCCATTTTGCCAAAGGAAAGGACGTTGCCTAATAATTATGCACACCTGATATAGGGTGTTGATGTCATTAGACCACACCCCTTCTCATTACAGAGATGCACATCACCTAATATGCTTAATTGGTAGTAGGCTTTCGAGCCTATACAGCTTGGAGTAAGACAACATGCATGAAGAGGATGATGTGGACAAAATACTCATTTGCCTAATAATTCTGCACTCTCTGTAGTCAGGCTCCCCTCAAGGAATGGCTTTGGCTCTGGAACCAGTATCATGGAGAGGGGCTGGACTCTGTCTCAGTCTGGTGTTGCCCCTGCTGAGAGGCGGCGGGCTGGGGTGGGTATCCTAGTATCCCCTCGGTGTGCTGCCCGTACGTTGGGTTTTTACCGGTGGACAAGAGGGTTTGTTCCCTGTGCCTTCAGGTCGGGGAACAGGTCCTGACTGTCGTCTGCGCTTATGCGACGAGTGGCGGTTCAGAGTACCCAGCCTTCTTGGTGTCCTTGGGCGGGGAGCTTGAGGGTGCCACACCTGGGGACTCTGCTGTCCTGCTGGGAGACTTCAACACTCATGTGGGCAATGACCAAAGGACGATGGTCGATTTTGTAACCATATCACCAGACCTGAGGCCATATGTTCTGGACACTCGGGTAAAGAGAGCGGCTGAGCTGTCAACTGTTCACCACCTGGTGGTGAGTTGGATCAGGTGGCGGGGGAGGATGATGTATAGTGAGGGTGTGATGACAGAGGCCCCAGTCTGCGAGATCTTCAATGCACACCTCCAGCAGAGCTTCAACAGTGAGACTGGGGACATGGACCATGTTCAGCACCTCCATTGCACTGAGCTGCAGCTGATGGTTGGTGCCTGTCATGGTGGTAACCCCCGAACCAAATGGTGGACACCAGAGGTGAAGGGAGCCACCAGGCTGAAGAAGGAGTCCTTCATCCTGTCTTCCTTCTCTCACCCCAACCAATCACAGCAGATGGCCCCGCCCCTCCCTGAGCCTGGTTCTGCTGGAGGTTTCTTCCTGTTGAAAGAGAGTTTTTCCTTCCCACTGTCGCCAAAGTGCTTGTTCATAGGGGGTCATATGATTGTTGGGTTTTTCTCTGTATGTATTGTTGTAGGCTCTACTGTACAATATAAAGCGCCTTGAGGCGACTGTTGTTGTGATTTGGCGCTGTGTAAATAAAATTGAATTGAATTGAATTGAATTGAATTGAATTGAATTATAGGGCTTGGTTAGCCTCTGGGACTTCGGAGGCAGCTGATAGGGACCGACAGGCCAAGCAGAACATGGCTCAGGCTGTGGCTCAAGCAAAACCCCGGGTGTGGGAGGAGTTCGGAGAGACCATGGAAAAAGACTTTTGATTCTGGCAAACCGTCAGGCGACTCAGGAGGGGAAAGGAAGGATGGATGGAGAAATGAAATGAAAATGAAAATCCATTTAAAACTGGTTGTAACAGCAACGTTGTCCACCAGCCTTGGATCCACACAGGAAGAGCAACAGTCTGATCTGGAAACCTGTAAAGTGTAGTATGGGGTCAACACATAAACGAGTTTTCTCTGTAAGTAAAACACTTCAGACACTTTTTATGTGTTTAAAGTTGCTTGACAGTTCTGGCTGGAGCTCCGCCCACATGCTATATTTGTACCTTATGTTTGTGATGGGCAACCAATCACGGGAAAGTTGTCTTGGCTAGAAATGAGCAGAATAGGTCAAGTAGGTTTGACTTGACGTAAGGAATGAACTGAAATGATGGATCTTCTGGACAATGCACTTTCTTAAATAATCACAGTAAACAATGTTATGAGAAAAACGTGCTGGGAGACGAAGCCTGTTTGACAGTTTTTACATCATTTTACATTTTTCTGGGGAACCCAACAGACGTGTAATAGGTACCTGACATGAAGAATGAACATGTGGAAATATGCACTACTGACTGTGGCCTAATTTCACTTTATCAATAGTCAAGAGTCATTTTGTCCTTTGGCCAAGTTAAATTCTGAGTGTGCTTTCAGAAATCACGCTCCCCAGTTATCTGGTGTTGGGCGGTTTTTGCTGAGACAGGAATAAGACAGTGAGTCACTGGCTTGAGCAAGAATGTGTTACCATACCTAGCAGAGGAGGCGGGGCGGGGAT
>NC_137934.1:40939115-40991615 GCF_963969265.1 Rhamphochromis sp. 'chilingali' | reverse complement strand
TTCTAGGTTGAAGGTAATTGTGAAATCATGACATCACTGATGACACAGTTGCTTTTCAGGGATGAGGTAGCAGGACAAAATAATGTGCAGGAAAGAACTGCTCCTACACCTCAGACCAAGACCTCCATGATGAACTGCTCGCAGGTGTCAGGTTGTTTGAGCGAGGCCGAGGCTTGCTGTGTTCCTGCACAATGGGACCGTGGGAGAAGTAAAGCAAGTTTCTGATAAACTAACATTAAACGTTTGCAAACACCAGGATGCGTTGCAGCTGTTTTCAAGTAAACTGCGCCGGCTAATCCACCACTGCCTGGACATGCGTCTCCAATCACCTGCCCCTTCTCAGTCATAAAGCCCAAGAACCAGTTTTCCCATTGAACTCAAATTGTCATCACTGACAAACAGTTTGTTTCCCAGAAGTCTTTGCACTAACTGATGGACTGATGGACAAAATATGTCACTCAAGAAAAAGACAGAATGATTGAGGAAGTCACAGAGCACATCAGGTCAGTCTGACGCAGGGCTAACAAAGAGACAGACCTATGAACAATTTAGAATCACCTCACCAGCTGCATGTTTTTGGACTGTGGGAGGAAGCTGAAACCACACAGGCTCAGAGAAAACATGCAACCTTCACACAGAAAGCCAAATGGAGTGGAGTCAAACTCACGACCTTCTTGCTGTGAGGCCACAGTACTAACCACCACTACCTCTGATCACCAAACCAACAGCCCCTCATCCAGCTGCTCCACTTTAGTCTGCAACCCTTTATCGTCTCAGCTCTACCTGAAATCTGTTTGATTCGACTGCTCTGCTCTGGATTTCTTTCTTTTTCTTTGCTTGGATTAGTTCTCCAGACGCTGGACACTGTTCAGAGTTCTGCTTTGGGTGCTGCTCATGACAGCCAACAACCTGCCTCCATACTCTGCTCTGGCAAAATCCTCAGTGGTTCTAGTTAAAAGTGGTCATAAGTTGTTTTGATCCCACACACCCCAAAATTCAGTATTTGGTGAATAGTCACAAAACATGAGCTGACGATCAAAGTGACCCCCACCCCCACCAGGTGTTTGCTGGAGAGAATCAAGCAAACAGGAATGGTAGGTGTATGTGGTAGGTGTGGCAGGCTATGTGAGCCAGGAATTTGCCATTTGGGCAAGTAAATTGGAGGGCTTTGGGAATGGAGTTCAAGGTACTTCCGAATTGTTGTTGTTCAGTGAGATTACTGTCCAAAAAACATTTTTCAACCCTTGTCTTTCCAACCTGACTTTTAGGTTTTGGCCAAAACGCACAGAAGCCCACAGGATAATGTGCCACAGTTCTCCTTCCTTTGCAGATATTAAATCCTGTCATATCTGCACTTAATCCATAAGTGCATATGATCACTGGCCAACACTGTCAGAGCCCACCTACGTACTATGCCTCTGAGGAGATTTACTAGGTAAACAGTTATTGCTCACAGCATTTATCCTAAAAGACGCTGGGAGGAGTTAGACCAGGGTTGTCAAACTCAAATACACAGTGGGCAAAAATTCAAATCTCGAACAAAGTCGCGGGCTAACATTAATATTTATTGAAAAAAAAATCTACCTCCAGATATGAGAATGAATCTCTTCTAATGGACTCGAACAAGTTTTGCTGAAAAACTGAATATGGAACAAGCAAAGCTTAATACTAAACAATATATATATTAGCTGTATAATACCAGCAGGCCAGCTCTAATAGTAATTTGGTGTGGCTTTGCGGGCCAAATGTAATTAGGCTGCGGGCCAAATTTGGCCCGCGGGCCAGAGTTTGACACCTATGAGTTAGACGGTTCGGCAGGCTAAGGTGGGGTTGGTAACTGTTTTAGAACGTAACAAGGTGTCTGTAAAATTCCTCCTGCCTCAGCTTCTTGCTGGAGGATTATGTCTTGGTTTAAAAGGGCATTGTCATGCTTTCACAGAAGTGTTTCTGGGGATGTGGAGGAAAATAGGACCAAAAACCCAGGACTCTTCACTGCAAATTAATGGATAGGCAGGTGTGGAGGAGAAGGATGCTGGAGACAGGTGGAGATGGAGGCCCTGAGATGGAGCAGCCAAAAGAAGAAGAATAAAATGAATGCGGCTATTTTCACAGGTATTACAACACAGTGTTGCATCCACGAAATTTTCACAAGGTTGACGGTTCGAAGTTACAAAGTTAGAGGTTAGCACTAACTTAGCATGCTAGCTAACACCTAAAGATGAGTGAAAAGCTAAAATGTATGACACCGCTATAACTGGACATAAAAAAGCAGGAAAGACTCGTTCAGTCTTTTCGCCAGGTGTAGGTATGAGAGGTTTGTCCAGACTTTCTTTCAGCTGGAGAGAGAAGCGAGAAAGTTATGCACAGGGATGCATTTTAGCTGCATCCTGCTGGGACAGGACCAGCCCAACACCTGAGGCATCCACCTCCACTCTGGACCAGGGAGGGAGCTGCAGCAAAACACTGCTTCAGGCTGTCGAAAGCTTTTTGAGCTGTGGGGTTTCACTGGAGGTTTGTTAGAGGGGAGGAAACTTTACAGGAGTCCCGGGTAAACCTATAGCAAAGTTAGCAAACCCACAAACATGTGGAGTTGCTTTTTTCCAAACTGCTTTAAATTCAACTGGGTCTGATTTTAATTATCCCTTCTACACACTGAAACTGACTTGGCTTTAAATTCTTCACCCTTGACGTAGAGTCGGTTGTCAGATGGACGTGGGTTTTGTGTTCCTGAAGAGACCTGGAGAAAATGAGTATGTCATAGGTAGACAAACACAAAACCCAAACGCAGAACCAGAGACAGACAACCAACTTCAAAACCAACTAGACTTTGTCTGAATCACGAAACTACTTAGGAGGAATAACTAGGCACAGGGTGTTCTCAGGAGCACAGGGGAAGGAGGGCTCATGGTGCGTGGGAGTCCGGTGTGGAGTTAAGAGGTGCACGGAAATGACCTGAGGATTTCGGCGAGGTCATGATGAACTTTGGGTACAGACGCGGTTCAGGTGACTTGGCAGTGGTGGTGGGTTCTACGGGAGGTGTTTTAAAGAATAATGGCAGTTTAGCTCTAATCTGAGATGCTATTTGTTCTGCAGTCAATATTTTGGGTTGTGGAAGATGAGCCAAGGGTGACTGAGGAGTGTTGGTAGCTGGTTCTCCTTTCAGTCCATCATTACGGCTGCAAAAAGGCTGCGTAGAGATTTTCTCCTCGCAGTCTGTCTCTTCGCTCATTGTCCAGAATTCTAGAGAATCTGACATATTCCACTTACCGTGTTTGAGGGAGAGCAACCTGTGAGCTGCTGCATCTGGATTTGTTTTTAAACTCCTCAAAGGAAAGATTTGGGTTAAACTGCTTCTCCCCACCTTAATGCTCTTCTTTGCAACAGTTTTCTGTTGACAGTCTGAATATGTCTGACTTTGCTGACCTAAAGCCAACAAGCACTGCATTAGAAAACCTAGCCTAGTGAGGGCGGGACTAACAGGACCCAAGCCCGCTGCGTCCAGCTTCTTGGATGGATCGCTCTGTCTAAACACAGGTAGGATTCACACACAGGGCTGCAAGTCAAAGTACACTGCATACAGTTTTAAAATTACCAGAACTCCACTATGGCTTTGCACATTTTCCAGACAGTTTCCAGACTCTGTCAATCCAAACAAAGACTGCTCATGACAGGGAATTCTCCAGGCAAACCTGAGCACAAGGAAAACACAGGCAAGTATCTCTCTCTAAATGGACACATGTACTCAAGGCGAGGAACACTAACTGTTGCCCAAAAGCAATCCAGTGAGGCCTGAAGATCTGCCACTCCCTGAAGAAGAGGCCACAACAAGGACGTCAGGAGCAGGTGCAAAATTACAGAAATGTGGAGGCAGAAGTCCCAGAGTCCTGCTTCTGCACCAAAACCAGAACACACACACACACAGGACAGAGCACAGAGAGCTAGACGACGAGTCAGCTGGTGAGGACAGACACCCCTAATGATAGAATCACTCTCAGTGTGTCTGACATCATTGGGCAGTGATCAGCTGTTGAGCTGGGTGCTGGGGAGAGTGCCTCTCTGGAGTAAAGGACACAGAGCCACCGTGCAGCCACTGTCAGGTTATAACTTTGAATAGGTCTGCACTATTACACAATGGCAGCAGGGAGTTTCAGTTTCACACACATATCAAGAGCTATGTTTTGGTTGTTGAAATGTGTCTGAGATAAGGGTCTGGCACTGAACAGGCTTTAGAAATATCTCTGTGATAAAGAGGTAAGTGTGTTGAGCTTGGAAAAGAAAGGAATCCGTTCATAAACCTGAAGAAAGTGCTTCCGTGACATGTTTGCATCGTGGTTTTTTCACATGTTTTCATTAAACAGCTCCAGTTCAGATGTCCTTGGGATGCTGAGCACACACGTGACTAAAACAACTCCACAACAACCTGAACTTGAACTCTGATGCCCCGATGACGTCAACAGCACACACCCCCACCTCTGACGTATTCGGTGCAAGCTCCCAACGTCCAGAAAAACCACTGAACCACTGCAGGAGGTGTGCAGGGGAGGGATCCTTCAAAGTCCCTGTCTTCTTTCCAGCACATACACCCAGCCTACAGACGCACACAAACAGTATCTGTGACCTTGACACGACATTGTTATATTGTTCAAACCTGTTTGACTTTGAAGGAAAACTTGAATAACGTCATTCCTGGAATTATACACATAATAACAGCGAACATCCACTCCTACAGCTAATGAGCATGAACTAGGAGTATCCCAAAACGCACAACCTACTGTAGTCATAGCATCAGCCACGCACAATTTAGCATCTTTGATTATTAGATTTAGTTCTCATGCCAGTCGTTTAGAAAGAGCAAACACTATCATAAGTCCTGGACTGGTAGTTAAGACCATAATCTCTGATGTCAGAGAGAAAGAATTTCTTAAACTCACAAAAACTAAGAAGCAGACGAGACTGACTCCCACTGTGTTTGCATAAGTTTGAAAGCTACTTTTCTTTAATCAAAAGCAAGAGAAATCCCCGGATTATCTCCCCTCTATTCCACAGTTATCTCTGATAAACTTCAGTTCAGTTTAATTTTATTTATATAGCACCAACTCACAACAACAGATGCCTCAAGGCGCCTTATATTGTAAGGTAGAACAATCATATGACCCCCTATGAGCAGCACTTTGGCGACAGTGGGAAGGAAAAACTCTCTTTTAACAGGAAGAAACCTCCGGCAGAACCAGGCTCAGGGAGGGGCGGGGCCATCTGCTGTGATTGGTTGGGGTGAGAGAAGGAAGACAGGATAAAGACATGCTGTGGAAGAGAGACAGAGGTTAATAACAGATATGATTCAATGCAGAGAGGTCTGTGAACACATAGTGAGTGAAGCAGAAACACCAGTGCATCATGGGAATCCCCGGCAGCCTACACCTACTGCAGTGTAACTACCCAGCCCTAACTATATGCTTTAGCAAAAGGAAAGAGTCAATATGACGTGAGTTCGGCTCTCGAGTTCACTTCATCTTAATCATGAGCAGAAAAATGTAACAAACAAATATTTAATTTTAGACACCAATTCAAACACAAGTGAAAAAATCTCAGTCAGCTGTGAAACGATTAAACAAATGATTCCCAATATAATCACGCTTGTGAATACCTGAAGAAAGGAATACGTAGCTCCACAGTCGAAAATAAAAGGATCGATGTGACTGTACGTCTGATCCTATTTTATGACTTGCATTGCATGACATCGGTGAGGTCATCTACACTGAGTATTGGCAGTTTGGGGATGTTACTCTGTGGTTTAGTTCACTACTAAAAGAGTTTCACAGACTTATTTCCAAAGGAAAACAGGAAGGAGATTCAGTTCATACTTTATTCGTTCTGTGTAACACTTTATCATACGGCCCATCTATATTATAAAAGTGACCAGCTCCGATTCAGGGTCCACAAACAGCCACCGCGTGAGGCCAAACGTACAGCTATTCACTGCCTGCTTCCTGTTCACGGTCTTTGGGCTAAGATCCAGTCTTCCTGCCCTGAACCTCAAACTAAATCTGGCTGCTTTCCTCAAACTCAACAACAGAAAATCTCTTTGGGTGTCTGGAAGGTTCTGTTTGACTGTTCCAGGGCTGACTTGCATCCCATTATCAGAAAGGATGAGATAGATATTTGCTGTGTCAGGACCAAGAGTCACATCCACTGCATACTTCTAGGCCCTCTTCACTTCACAGTTACTGCACAGCTCGTACATTTCTGAGCGTCTCCTGCAGCTTATCAACAGTTCTCTTTCTGCCGCCACATAACGGCTCAACTTTGCCCTCGGTCCAGTTTTCGGTGGATGGAACAGACTTCGGGAACGGGAAACTTTGGAGGAACTGGAGTTTTTCCAGATCTTAGATGAAGCTGTCAGTCTATTCCTCCTGCAGCGGTTTGCATAACGTCAGCAGCAGAAATAAAAGTGCAGTTTAATGTGAAAAACAGGGACACGAGCGTCGCCGTGCAGTGTGCCGTAGTTGTTCAGAAGCTGCGTCTGGTGAACGGTGAACACATCCAGACAGATGGAGCACAGACACTGCAGACAGGAAGCTGCTCTTATGTCTATGAACAAAAGCATGTGTTATTACAATATCAGCAATAAACAAGCAGACATTTAAAGTAGGGAAATGGAGAAATAAAAGCCTGGAAACTGCAACACAGATGAGAAGAGACGTGGGCAGAAAAAGGATGCGTTAGGCGTTTTTCTGACACTGTCCTTGGGAGCGTACTCCCTGTTCTTGATTTCTCTTTGATTTCTGGTTCAGATACACTGACTTCTCTGGCTTTGCTCACTGGCTGTACTCAAAGTCTCTGCACTTCTTTACAGAGAATCCTGTCAGAGGTGATCCAGCTCTTCTATTCTCACCCTGACATTACAAAGTGAAGCCTGTACTGACCTGAAGCGTCCATGTCTGCTGCTTTTCTTATACGATGCAGTCGGACAGAGCTGCAGCGAGGACACAAAAATAAATGGACACACAAACCAGACAAAGCTTAACACCGAAGGAAAAGTTGGAAACTTACACATCAGTGGATCCTGCACAGATCCTACAAGTAGATAAAGAGAACCAGATTAAACAATTTTTAGGGGAAAGTGACCACGTGTGTGAGGGCGGACAGCTCAAGGACAGAGAACATAACAGTGAATTTCTCAGCACGTCTTTATCCCGTCTTCCTTCTCTCCGGTCCCGACAGATGGCCCCGCCCCTCCCTGAGCCTGGCTCTGCCGGAGGTTTATGAGATAAGATCAGCAGAAACAGCAGAAAGTGACAGTGCAAAGTTACATAGCAAACATTAGAGAACACAACTGTACAGAATAGAATAGAATAAAATATACAGCAGGATAAAAATAGAATACAAATGCTGTATACAACTGAGTAAAAATACAACTTTGTCAGAAAAGAGTATTGCACTTAGTCTTATTGCACATGTGTGGATGAGTTTGATCAGTTGGAGTCTTTGTTGTGGAGTCTGACAGCAGTGGGGAGGAAAGACCTGTGAAATCTCTCCGTCCCACACCGTGGGTGCAGCAGCCACTGGAGGAGCTGCTCAGTGCTGTCAGAGTCTCCTGCATGGGGTGGGAGACGTTGTCCATCAGGGATGACAGCTTAGCCGCCGTTCTCCTGTCACTCACCACCTCCACTGAGTCCAGAGGGCATCCTAGAACAGAGCTGGACCTTCTGATCAGCCTGTTCAGTCTCATCCTGTCCCCGGTAGAGATGCTGCTGCCCCAGCAGACCACACCGTAAAAGATGGCTGAGGCCACCACAGAGTCATAGAAGGTCTTCAGGAGTGGGCCCTCCACTCCAAACGACCTGAGTCTCCACAGCAGCCTGCTCTGCCCTTTCCTGTAGAGGGCGTCTGAGTTATGAGTCCAGTCCAGTTAAAAGGGAGTTTTTCCTTCCCACTGTCGCCAAAGCGTCTACCTTACAATATAAAGCACCTTGAGGCGACTGATGTTGTGACCTGGTGCTGTGTAAATAGAATAAACTCATTTAAATAGAATGAGGTGGTCAGGTGTGTGTTTGTTTTTTATTTTGTTCTCAGGAGGAATCATGTGTCTCTTACCAACAGTCACCTGCAGCAGTGACAGTCGCTGCTTCACATCGAGTACAGACTACCAGGAGCATCACGCCCTCTGGTGGCTGGAACCAGTAACGGGAGCTCATGTTGTGAAAGGCACAAATCTGAAAACTTCAGGCTGCCTTCTGCTCACGCGTGAAGTTTGTGGGGCTGAACAAGCCAAGCAGTGAGTGCAACATGAAACTAAAGAGTAATAACAACAATAGAAAGTGCTCATCCCAGAAATCCACTGTGACTTCTACTTACATCCACTTCTTGCTGTGAACTTTGTCGCAGTTTCAAACACGCATTTTACCGTTGCCATCATATGAACTACCCAGTGTGCCTGGCAAGACTGGTTTTAACAAATTGCAGGTTATATATTTATATCTGCACTGAGCCACTTTTATAAAAGGCTAATTAAGAAAAGGAAACCTAAATGGTGATTGACTTAGTAGATGTTTGGTTCGATTGAAAATCTGACAGCACAAGTTAAATGACCGCCGTGTTCTGTGTGAGGAAGCATGAATGTAACGACTGTTCGCTCAGAAAGGTCAGCCTCACAGATGAGAGAGAAAAGAGGCATGAACAGAGTCACTGGCTTCATGTCTGGGAACGACGAGTGTGCCTGTTCAAGTTCACATGAAATGTGCACTGTCTGACCTGCTGGGGGCGCAAAAGAGCCCACCGCAGCCTGTCGTTACAGAGCGGACGCAGGCTCTGCCACGCGAGACGACGTTATATTTGAACCAGCTTTTCACAGTCCTCAGGGCTCCTGGGGCCTCTCAGCCCATCACTGTCTGGAGCTGCACACTAAATGAAATCAGTAATATATCCTGGGTAGAAAACTATACAGTTGTATTGTTAGCTTAAGGATAGCGATGACAGATATATGAAGCAGTATGGAAAACATATAAAGATAAGAAACAATCTTAAATGTTAGGTTTGAAATACAGTTTTTATAATGCGACACGTTTCACAAACACACAACAGCATTCAGTCTCTTATGTTCTTTAGATTGGTCAGTTTGGTGTCTCGCTGTTTCAGTGTTACATTCGTGGATTTACTCCTTCGCCCCGTCACTGTAAGCGTGTGTCACGTGACCCTCTGACCGGCTCCTTGGTGCCGCAGCCACGGACCTCAGCTGTCGTCGTCAGGACGTTCCAAAGAGAACCTTCCAGAGGGGTCTGGGATGAACCACTTCTCCCAGCGATCTAAATGCACAGCAGGGTAATTCCAGGGTTTGAACGGGCCATTCCAGTGCAGCAGGTGCGCCTCCTGGAGGAAGTTCTCTGAGTAATGGACATCCGGACTCCAGCCTGGACACACAGCGAAGCTTTTTGGAAACTGAGCTGACGGTGGCACTAATATTCCAGCTGTGTGTGGAGAGCAATCTTACCCAGGTGCCTGACGTGCCACAGAGGGTCCAGTATCGTGTATTTGTCATGAAACACGATTAGCATGGGTGGGGTTGCCACGCCCCCTGCCATGGCACTGCTGTATATGTTTTGTCTGTTGGTGAGAAGGGTTTAAAATCAGATGCAGTGGCCAGTGAAAACAAAAGAAAGAGATTTTTTTGTTATACACCAGTGAGCCTCCATCAGCTACCTCTGCAGGGCTCCGAACAAAACAGTTTACGTCACCCATCTGCTGATGGGATCAATACGCTCGTGGGGGAAAGTACTTTTTAGTGCTTAAACCTAATCAATGAAAAAGTGACTGATAACAAACAATACATGAACAAATGAAAACCACATAAACAAAGATAAAAAGATAAAACTCTAGACGATAATCACAGTTTCCTGACACACCCCGGCTCTTCAGGAGACGACTCTTTTAGTGTTGCTTTGGCCGGTCACAGCACGCATGCAAAAGGACTCTGTGCATAATTCAGACATGCCAACCGCATCTGAAAGAACTCTGTAATTGGGATGAAGTAGGGAAGAATTTTGGGAGCCGGAGAGGAACGAGGTACAACACATAAGTACGGGATATCACGCCCTCGCGTGTCCTGGCTGAAGAAACCTTTATTCACGCCTTTAAGGCAGATGGCGTGTGATGACACGCGCACGGCCCCGCCTGCACATATAGCCGCTGTCATCACAGTCATCAGTTCGATAGCCGCTCTTCACCGAGCCAAACTGCTCAGTGGGGCCACCTTGTGTTGTACCTCGTTCCTCTTCTTCAGGGAACAGAAGTTATAGACATAACTATTCGTTCCCTTTCAGTCGATTCACTCGGTACAACACATAAGTATGGGACATATATACAGGCCCCACAGAGCAGTCACCGAACCGGAATCGGACCACCACATCCTTAGTGAGTGGTAGACCCAGCAGAAAGGACAGCATGAGCCACCGAAGGGCCTGTAACGTCCAACCGATAAAACCGCACAAAAGTGTGCGGTGATGCCCAACTAGCTGCCGCACAAATATCAGCTACAGGCACCCCTTTAAAAAGAGCCCATGAGGTTGCCATCCCCCTGGTGGAATGAGCTCTCACCCCCTGGGGCAAAGCAAGACCACCGGTGCCGTACGCCAGTGAGATAGCTTCTATAATCCAGTGGGACAGCCTCTGCTTGGACAGAGCTCTACCTCTATTTGGATTAGCGAAGCAGACAAACAGCTGGTCACGTAAACGCACACTCTGAGTGCGCTCAATGTAGGTGCGTAGCACACGCACTGGACAAAGAGAATGCATCCTCCTCTGCTCCTCAGATGCAAAAGGAGGGGAGCAAAAGCTCAGCAACTCAAACTCCACTGAGCTATAAGACGCAGGCATGATCTTGGGAAAATAGGCAGCATTTGGACGCAATACGACCTCGTGGCCATCAGGAGAGAACTGTGTGCAGGAGGGATGCACAGAGAGCGCATGAAGGTCACCCACTCGCTTTGCTGAAGCCAAAGCGAGAAGTAATGCAGTCTTATATGAAAGAAATTTCATATCCACAGACTCAGTGGGTTCAAACGGGGGGCTACAAAGGTCCTCCAGCACCAAAGACAAGTCCCAAGCAGGGACACTGGACTTAAGCACGGGCCTCAGCCGGCAAACTCCTTTCAGAAAACGTATGGCGAGGGGATGTGCACCTGGTGTCACCTCGTCAAAGCCAATATGACAAGCAGATATAGCTGCTGAATAAACCTTAATTGTTGAAAATGAAAGGCCCTTATCCAGCAGCTCCTGCGGGAATGTCAAAACACTGAAATGGGAGAGTGTGGCGGTCCTGGCACCATCGCTCGAAGGCTCGCCATTTGTAAGCGCACAAGCCTCTAGTAGATGAGGCCCTAGCGCTCTGAATTGTCGCTATCACACTAGGTGGCAAACCCTTAGCAATCAAGTTTAACCTCTCAGCAGGTAAGCATGAAGGCGCCACAGATCCGGGCACGGATGAACCACTATTTGCCCCTTGCCTCTTGCCAAATAGATCCCAGATCTGAGCCACTATTAAAGGGTGCAACCTCCATTCTCTCACCAGAGGACCCCCTGGAGAGAAGGTCCGGCCCCAGGTTCAGGTGGCCTGGGGCATGGGTGGCTCTTAGATACAGAAAATGAACACCATAACAGCAGAGAGCGAGACAGCTTCAACAGGGGAGGAGAGTGTGTTCCTCCCTGCCTGTTTATGTAAGACACCACTGTTGAATTGTCCGTCCTGACTAAGACATGCTGGCCTCCAGGACTGGACGGAAATGCTTTAGAGCTAAGAACACTGCTAACAGCTCTAAGTGCGGACCAGATCCCTCTCACTGATGCACACTCACACAGCGCTCCCCACCCTCTTAGGGAAGCATCTGTGGACACCACCTTGTGAAACAAAACCCTCCCAATCCGAGAGCCCTGATGCAGCAGCCCGGGCTCCCTCCAAGGACAGAGAGCTAGCATGCAAGACGTGGTTACCTGCAGCCTCCTCCGGAGCTGACGCGATGCACACAAACGGTGAGAGAGAGTCCAGCGTTGAAACGCTCTCATTTTTAACAGTCCAAGCGGCACTACGGTGATCATAGATGCCATCGTGCCCAACAAGCTTAATATGGTCTGGAAACGCAGTCTGCGTCCCAGCTGAAACTGAGCGAGGCAGCGATGAAACGCGGCCACTCTGTGCTCCGACAAACGTGCGCGGCTGGAAAGCGAGCATATTTCCAAACCGAGGAAAGAAATCTGCTGACTCAGGATTAGCGAGCTCTTTTGAACGTTCACAGAGAACCCCAGTGTCTGAATGTGTGACAGAACCAGCGACAGCTGTGTCTCCGCCTGCTCTCTGGAGCAAGCTACGAGAGCCCAGTCGTCCAGGTAGGCTAAGATGCGGATGCCTCTCTTTCTGAGGGGCGCTAGCGCTGCCTCGGCACATTTTGCAAAGGTGCGAGGAGCGAGCGACAGCCCGAACGGCAGCACGGAGGATGTGATCTGTGGTGACTCTGACCTCGTTAAGAAGAGGTGCCAGCGGGCTGTCATCAGGAACCAGCGATCCGAGCTCCACCAGGCACATCGCCCGGTACGTCTGGAGCATGGTGACGGAGCTCATGGCGTGAGCAGTGCCGGCCTGAGCCCGATAAATCTTCTTCTTCATAGGGGGTGGGTTAGCTAAGTCCAATTCCATGTACTGTCCATAGCCGGGCACAGTGACGCGGGTAGACAGAGGTTTGTCCTATGATGCTGTTAGCCCGCAGAGAAAGTCTGGGAACATGGGAAGGCAGTTTTTGGCTGTTGCGGGCTCCGGTGGGAGGAAAAAACCCGCGAGCCGCGACGGCCTCTGAGCTGGCGGAGGAGAGGGCCAGTCCACCTGCAGCTTCTCAGCAGCACGGCGAAACAGGGAGGAAAGAGAAGTCCGTCAGCGCTCCTGCATGGTTCCGGCTCGTCATCAACTAACCCGTCAACATATTCCATGTGGTCAGCCCAGCTAATTGCGGGGACATCGACCGGATAATCCTTGTCCTCGGACTCGGACGAAGCCGGGGCTCCAGACTCTGAAAGGAGAGGGTCATGCGGTGGGACAGCGGAGCGTCCCAGCACTTTTTCCACAAACGTCACCCGTCTTTCCAGGGTCGAGCGCCGGAGCTGGCGACAAAACGCACAGGCTTCGGGCTCCATCAATGCTCTCCTAGCGTGGCCGATCCCCAGGCAGACGGGGCAGGCATTGTGCTGGTCGCTGTCGTGCAAAGAGAAACCACATCCCTGAGGACAGGGGCGAACAGAAGATTTGTGCTTTGCTCGCTTAGGTTTGGAGTCCAAAGTTCAAAAACGCAAAGCAAAACGCTGCACAGGAAAACTTGAAATTAGCACTCCGCGGGCAGCCTACGCACCAACTGCACGGTGGAGACTAACACTAGGGCTGCCACGATTAGTCGACTAGTCACGATTACGTCGACTAATCGTCGACGACTAATTTAATAGTCGACGCGTCGTTTGAAGCTTTGTAAGATCACAAAAGATCACAAAAGACGCAGGAATCCTCCTGTACCCGCATTAGTAGGCCGATTATGTTACAGCGACACGACGAAGACTGTCCAAATTCAAAGACTCCGACAAATGGACCCTTCATTTCCCCAGATTTGAAGGATGGGTGGGGTGTATACTTCGTGGCCCAACCTATCCCAGAATTCATAGCGCGGCCCAGCTCAGTTTCCAACAATGGCGGCAGCTAGTTAGTTTTAGAATCAGAATCAGAATCAGAATGGGGTTTATTGCCAAATGTTGAGCAGGTTTACAACATTAGGAAATTGCTGCGGTGCCTCAGTGCAAACATGCTGTCATAAATAGCACTTAAATAGACATGGAAAAAAATAAAAGTAGGGATAAGAATTAAAAGTGCTACGTGGAAAGATATGTGCATGAGATATATACATGAGAATAAGAATTAAGAGTGCTACGTTGAAAGATATATACATGAGTGCAGGTGGTGATCAGTGCCAAACATAGAATGATGCAGTGACACAGCGTAGGGTCATGTGTTAGTGGTGGGTACAGTCATACGGTTATTGTTCATGTGTCCAACAGCAGAGGGGAAGAAACTGTTCTTATGGCGAGAGGTTCTGGTGCGAATGGACCGGAGCCTCCTGCCTGAGGGGAGCAGGTCAAACAGACTGTGTCCAGGGTGAGAAGGGTCAGCTGAGATCCGAGCTGCACGCCGGATTTTAACTTTACTCTTATTATTCTTTCTGGGTCACAAAATAAACCTTTAACATATTTTCAGGCGAGAATGTAGCTGTGTAAACCTCAAATATCTGCTCAGTTTATCAGGACACCACATATTTTCAAAAGCGCTCCGACGTTTTCGGAGACGTCTGTTACCCACTAGCTCGATAGCTAGCCGGGGGCTAGGCTCACTAGCGCCGTGAGAACACCGGACTCCCGGCAAATCGTTTTCAAACCCACCGCCGTCTTTGGCTACTCAGGTTAAACATGATATATAAGTCACTTAGATAACTTAAAATGTTATTGTTTGGCTTTTTTCAGTATTTTATTTGTTCCTGAGTAAATCAGTTTGTCTGAGATTAAAGTTATAGTTTTTGCACAGCTGAATAAACGTCAAGCAGACAGCTGATTATCAGAAGTGTGAGATGCTCCAGAATTTACTCCGGTGTCCTGTTATATTTTAGATAGCAAGGAGTTTATTAAACTTCACCGAAACAATCTGCAGATTTCATTTAAATGTAATAAACTATCATCTTGTCTTTATTTTTAGTTAGCACCTGAAACACTTAAAGCTGTAAGCTAATGATAGTTATATAAGAGCAGATGCTGCTGGTGCAATAAGCTGTACGTTGTACGTCCAATGGATGATGATCTGATTAGTCGACTATCAAAATAATCGTTTGTGGCGGCCCTAGCTAACACCAACAGGGGCAGTCCAACTCAGCAGAGGTGTTCTCCGCGAGGTGAAGAGCGTAAGAACTGAGGGACGACTGTGATGACAGCGGCTATATGTGCAGGCGGGGCGTGCGCGTGTCATCACATGTGAATAAAGGTTTCTTCAGCCAGGGCACGCGAGGGCGTGATATCCCGTACTTATGTGTTGTACCGAGTGAACTGACTGAAAGGGAACAGCTCTGTGTACGTATCTCACCCCAAACCACAGCACTGCTGCAACATACAGAGGCTAGTTAGCTAACTGTAGTTACGAGTGGTTCAATGGCTTTTTACAGTATATCTGTGGGATATCGCTCGCCATCACAGCTGCTTCACTCTAAATGCCAGACACTGGCCTTCATATGCAAAACTGTAGGAACATCTGCAATAAAAGGTTTAAATCCACAAACACACTTTTAGTAAGCTGACAGATGTAACGACAGGTAGGTCATGTAGGGAGTGACGTGTGGCTCTTCGGGGTCAACTTAATAAAGTTTTATTGGTTGAAAGCTGACACAAAGCCTTTATAACTTACAACTGTGATCCTTACAGGTTTGCTGTGCATTGTCGACGTATAGACAGTACCGTATAGAGATCTAAAATATGTAGCGCTTGACCTTTGACCTCTCTTTCAAGGTAAAATAAGATCAAAGTTTCATAAACCAAATCTACTGTTCATATTGGTAACATTTAGGAAATGACACTAGTTTAAGGAGTTTACCTGAAATTCTCCTCCATCCACTTCTCCAGCTCTTTGGTGACCTTCTGCTTCTTCCACTCGTTCATATCTGCCACAAAGACTCCAGGGTTGAAAGAGCAGTCGCTGGGGTTGATGCCCAGGTCTTTCACTTCCTGTTTCCTGTAGTCCAGGAAGCCCATGTAGGTTGTCTAGGGGACGAGCTCAGAGGAGAGAATACCAAATAATAATGACTGAATCCCTCCCACATGTTACTATGTCAAATAAAACCTCTTTAATGTGAGATTTACACGAGGCATAAAAGTCTAACATCATAACAGAAGCCGTAAAAATCCACCTGCATCCCGATGCTGCGCACCGTCTCGTGTGTGGAGGGAAGGTCGCAGTCTGTGGCAAAAGCAGCCGCGTGTCCTGGCTTCAGCTTGATATTAAACAGATCCCTGATGTCACCTGAAACACAACCAGACTGCTGTATTTGTCCCCATCCTGATACTCGTCACACTTTCATGCTTCAGATCCTAAAACTCATTTTAATAATTAACAAACAGAACCCGAGTAAAGGCAAATAATGATGTATTTATTTAGAGATCTTCTGGGTTTAGTTCGTTCTCTAGGAGCCAATAAAGGGCTCCTTTGACTTCACTGGGTCATGTCAGGGTCTACCTCTGAATTCAGCCGTTTAGTAACTCTGTGTGACGCTCCTTGGTAGCACAGTTGTGTCTAATGTAGAAGATTACACATGTGTGTACAGATCATTTAAACACTTATTGAATCATTCGGTTTAATATGGAATCCTTTTATTAGACTGACTGTAGACATGCGTACCCTGCACGATGATGTCATCATCTAAGTATATAACCCTCGAGTGGAGGATGTCGAGCAGAGGGAGGTAAAACCGCACAAAGTTGAGCTGCAAAACAAAGTTTTTTATTTCTTTGAGACAGGAACTCTGTGCTTGGTTTGGCTGATGGCACGGATGCAGCACTCACGGGATGTAAGAGATCGGGTCGAGATGAATCTGGCTTCACCTTTCCAACAAGGACCATCGGGTTAAATTCCACTATCTTGTAGCGGATGCCTTTGAGTTTTGTCTTCTCTATGTACCTCCTACGTGACACAAAAGGAAGATTAGGTGAGAAATACTCACTTTGGGCAACAATACTGGGAGAAAACCACTGATCTCCATATTTGGAACAAAGTGCGGTTCATATTTTTGTAGTTCAAAGATGCACCTCGTGAGTTTGACAGCATCACGAAGAGTAACAACGTAGAAGAAAACACTGGCGTCTGTGTTGCTGATGATGCTGTTGATGGTTGCCATGGAGGCACCCATGCGCTCCTCTGATGCACAGATGACGACGGGCACGACATCATGCGCTTCTGCAGCGTGTTCCTGAGAAACTTGTCCTGCATTCTTGGGGCTTTTCCTGTTCTCTGTCAGGAATCAGGAGTGTAGACTGGTTTATGCTCAATTTCAGTGGGATCCTTTTCACTTAAGGAGAGTAACATATTTCACATTTGGAACATTAGTGAGTATTTCTCAGATTAAGTAGTGAAGACCAACGCTGACGCACCTGAGAGTCTTGGCCGAGTGGAGGCTCTGAGCAGTGTACTGCGCAGGAGGAGGCACACCATCAGCACCAGCAGCACCAGCAGGATCCGATTGACTGAAACGCGATCGCTCAGTGTTTGAGTGCAAAACTAAAGAAGTTTGTCTCAAAGCAGATTGATGCCGTAAAACAACAAGAGCTGTCTACGTTTAGAAGGAACATCATAAACCACAGACTTGTGCCTGACCTCATCTGTCAGCTTGCCCATCATCACTGTGTCTCATGCACATCCTGCACCATCCTCACATGTCCTCCTTTGACACGCTATCACATGCTCGCTCTACATCAGCAGAGACAGAAACTCCCTCTGATCCTCTCTATTCCTCTCCATCAACTGATATCCTCATGTTGGTGATGTCCAGGATCAACATTGGATCTGACCAATCACACCGTTGTGACATCATAGCTGTCCACTCAGGGAAACAGGTCAGGGTCAGGATGTGATTGTGGTTAGGGCTGAGTGATGTGACGGTGTTTCCATCACTACAGTGTGATCGATGTTGAACCAGGACCGACATCAGTTTGTTGATCCAGGAACATCAGCACGGCGACATCAGATTGAGCCTCCACCAACACAGTCAAAGCAAAGTACAAGTAAGAATAATAAAAAATAAAAATGAGGCTCTTTATGGCTGAGCCAGACAACAGTCTGCTGTTCATTAGCTCAGGTTGGCTTAAAGCGACTGAAAGCTTTAAACCAAAGAAAGAAAAAAGACTTCACAGAGACGCTGGCTGCAACAATAGGCAGGTAACGGCTACCTTTATGCTAGCAATGGTACAGTGATTCTCAGTCGCACAGCAAAGACAGAGAATAAATCATCCCATAAATAATTAAGTGATTATCAGCTGTTACTATAAAAAGTAAAACATGTCCATTTTCAAAATGCTTTGTGTATTTCCTCCAGCTGTGAGACACACCAGAGAGGAAGGAGGGTCTGCAAACACAAGCGTACTTTGGTTTTTGTGCAGCCGTCCGGGTACTGTAGCTAGTGCTAACTGGAGTCTGCACAGCATCCTGACTCGTTACCTAGAACCACGGATTAGTGAAAGCACTTAAGGATTGCTCTCACAGTATGAGAGAATCCAGTTACCAGTCGAGTTAAGTGTTAAAGGTTTGGCTAGTAGAAGGTGGATTTCCTGAAGGCGAGTAAAGTGGAAAATGTGCCTTTTCTGTAGAAAGAAAACAGTGTGAAAAACACTGGAGTTACTGAAATTTGCACACATGCAGCTTTTACTTTTTAACAACCGCATGCAGTTCAGGAATAAGTCGTTACAGCCTGCTGTCTATCCCATTCCATAGCTATTTGGTGCATGTGCATGGCTGCTTCCTCTTCCTGGGGAAAAATAAGGGGACCTTTACTGGCAACAGCTGTCCAGTGGATGCACAGTGGACGTGAATGCAAAGCACATGCAGACAACACAATCTGCTAACGTTACTTCTCAGCTACATGTCAGCTAATACTGCTGGACGACATGAATCAGTCTTTATCCATTTGCATCACACTTTGGTTACACTTACTTTTTCTCAGGAGAGCCATGTTTTCTATTTGCTTCCAGGGACATCTGCACACACCCCAGAACAGAGAAGGAGAGAGCTATGAAGCCACTTCTGAGGAGCAAAAGATGAAATATTTTGTAATTTGGCCCCTCAGGGAGGGGAGCCCTGAAACCTGCCAACACAGCTAACAGCCCTGAAATGTGTTTTTATTTCTAAAGATGACAGCTCTCATATGTTTGCAGTGCAGGGAGTGTTACTGTCAAACAACCTGATGACTGCTGTTTAGAAGCAGCGTCTTCTACAGCTGTGAATAATCTGAGGTAGTCTGACAGAGTACAGCTGTAACCCTACGAACACAAAGCAGAGAGGCCGTCTGTGCAGAACAATCAGTCCTTACGTGTTCCTCTCTCAGCTGCTCGCGTTAGGAGTCACCGCAGCGCAGCATCCGATCTCGCCCTCCCTCTAAACATCACTGCACTCCTCATCAGTCTTTGGCTGCTTTTTAGTCATTTTGAGGACAGTACCTGACCATACTGGGAGGGATATTTCTTTTGTTTGACCAGTCACTCAACACTTACTATTAAAGTGTAAAAAAGGCATCCTGTCATAAAACATACAGCTTTTCCCATTTCTTTAGTTGAATCTGCAAAAAAATGCCCAAAAGCATAAAGCAGTATTTTACATAAACAAGCTGATTCCCAAAGAGCTGACATATGCTGTGTACACGTGGACGACAAATGAATGGCAGGCCTAAAAAACTATTTGAAGCAAATGAAGAGCATGGGTAAAATCCAGCAAACGCCTGACCTGAGGGCTGGATCTGGGGCTTCGGCCCATCCATCTACCATTTGTCAAAGTCTCGTTAGAAACGGCCTCAATTCAAATTGTTGTCCGTATGTATGGAAGAGGTTAGGGGAGAGGTACAGCAGTGCGTGTCCAGAGGCATGTGTAAAACACGGGGAGGCTCTGTCACGGTGTGGTGTCGGGGATCCTATCACACTGGGATTAGGAATGATAACAGTGGAATCGTAACACTAGCAGGAAGGAAGCTCGTATCTCTGAAGTGTGACGTACACGATCATTCCTAAGCCAGTAGGTTTGTTTCTAAGCTCGAACAAAAGCTACAGTGAAAAGTAACACAAAAAGACCTTTACATGAAGCAGAGTGATGTGACCAGACACAGATTCAGTGAGACAAGGGCTGACACGTGGCTGAGTCCAAAGTATTTCCTTCCTTTCTGGTGCCGGCTGCATCGGGGCATGTGTTTGCCTACCAGCCTCTCAAACCTTTATACAAATACAACAAATGCTCACACAGTGAACGGAGGGGTGAAGTCTCCCCTTTCATGAGACAAATAAGGGATTCTTACCAACACCCCATTAATTATGCTTTAAGTTTAAAATGTAAAATCTGCCCAGAGAGGATGGCAGCTTGATTAGCTCATAATGACGCCTACTCTGCAGCCTTTCACCAGAGCTGCTGTCAGCTGAAATACAACAGGACTTGCAGTTTGTGTCCTGCATTTGTTTCTGGTTTATTTGCTGCTCTTCAGAGAATTCAGAAACATCTGGAACTGCTTAGCTTTAGCTGGGAAGAGCAGAGCTGCCCAACAGCTGGGCTGCATTTGAACAACTCATCATTTACAGAAGTTACACTTTAGTATTCTTGTATGTAATATGTCCTCTTAATGCATCTCAGTGCAGTTTCACATTGTCAGTGTCAGTTTATACCAATAGTTTAACAAGTGCGTGATATTATACTTAGATTTAGAAAACCACTTTTTCACCATCAGCACAAAGTCCTCACGGTGTGTGAATCTGTGATGGTGCAGTGCAGAAACCATCACTCTGAAAACAGTTTGTGTTTGTCCTCTGTCCACAAAGAGCCATTAATGTAGAGAAGTAACTGAAACAGACGCTTTCACCGAGCGCTGAGAGCTGAAGTTAAAAGCTTAGATGGAAATCTTTAAGCAGAGCACGTTAGTGTAAAATGACAAAAAGCTCTATGGTTTACTTAAACCCTTACACATTACAACATCATGCAACCATAACAGACATAAAACTATCTGTAGAACAAAAAAGAGGAATAAAAGCTCCTTTAGATGGCAAAGCATGAAGGTGTGTCAGTGCTGCTTTGATACGACAGCCATCTTTTGTTTTTAAGTGCAGTACAAAGTCAAATGTTTGAAACACACTCACCAGCAAGAACAGCGTGGAGGTTACAGCTAGTCCCATTCGTGGAGCTGATGGTCCGTGTTGTAAAACCTCTGAGGACTGAGACTCACCCGCTTTTCTCTCCCCCCACCTTTTCCTCCAGATGTGACTCGTCTTGTTGGTCTTCTTCTTGTTAGCCAGATGCTGGATTATCTCGTTTAGAAGACCAGTGACGGCAATATCTGATCCACTTTTGGTATTTTGTCAGAGAGAAAAAGAAAGTCTGTGATATTACCCTCATGAGATGTGTTAACATTATTCCAGTAATCATTTATTAACCTAAATTTTCTTTATTATTTAACTACATTAAAGACAATTTAGAGTCTAAACGACCAAAATTGTCTTTAATGTAAAGAGCAAAGTGATTTGCAACGTGAACTCTCTAAAGTTTAGAGAGCCATATCACGTTGCTACAACAACTACATCTCCCACAATCCACATGGCCACGCCCTCCTATAAGGGCAATGATGCTCTTTCTTTCCTAATCCAAGTGACGGCTCTAACCTTGTTTTGACTGTTGTATAAAAGGTTTCTCATCAAATTGTAGCAATATGTACACACTGTATAATTCAGGTCATTTTAATCTTAAATTGCAAAAAAAAAATCTATTAGTGCTCATAATAATATTTAGAATTTTGATCAAGCTATAAGTACGTAAAAAACCAAACACTTGCGTGCTTTATGTTGGTTTCAGAGGTACAGGGTTAGGTCATGGTTGGCCACGTGATTTTAAGCAGCTCAACCAGGAATCGCGCTGGTAAACAGGCCAGCGTGTGTTCTTCAACACTTCAGAGTAACTGTTCTTATTTTGGCCCGTAGGCCAGTTTCTGCTCCAGCATTTAACTTCCACCCAGCATGGATGAAAACACTTCGAAGCTGCTAGTGAAGCTCACTCAGGACGGACAGTTGGCCGCGCTGGAGAAACACATAACATTAGGCGGCTCGACTGCGGCGCAAACTGTCAGTGGCAAACACTTCGGCAAGTCGGGAGACACCTTGCTGCACTACGCCGCAAGGCATGGACACCTGGACATTGTAAAGTACCTGATAAAGAGGGTTGGCTTGGATGTAGAGGTGTACAACAACGACTATAAGAGGCCGCTACACGAAGCAGCCTCCATGAGCCACAAGGACTGTGTTAGCTACCTGCTCCAAGAAGGCGCCAAAGTGGACAGTCTGAAGAAGGCTGACTGGTGAGAAAGAACCTGTTAACGTGTTACTACATTACTGTAACCCTACTCCAAAAGGAAGGAGGAAGAAGAAGTAAGCGCCATCTTTCCCGGGTTCACTTTAAAGCTGGCTTCGCTGTGGGAGGGGTTACCGCCCTTCGATAGCTCAGTTGGTAGAGCGGAGGACTGTAGAGGCTGAATGCTGACATCCTTAGGTCGCTGGTTCGAATCCGGCTCGAAGGAGTTACCTTTTTTAACTCGACAGAACAGTACAACTATAAACAAATGGCGTAATATTAGCTAAATTATATCTGAAGGAGCGGCTTTACTTTTCTTTAATATACTTCAATAAATTTGTGTTTCTAGTTGGAAATCGAAGGGGCTTATTGGTAAAAATAGCTGACAATACAATACGTTATTACAATTAAATGTACATTATTTCAAATTCAGGCTTTACAGTCCAGCCCTGTTAAACACTGACTGTTCTACAGTGCTCAGACTGTATCTGTGTGCTCCGTTTGGGGTGTATTCAGTATGGTCGTTTAAAATTAACATGAAAGAAATTGTAATATTATTTTTTTCATAAGCTACTCTTAAAATGTGAAGATATTACACGTTGTATAATATGTTCCATGATTGTAGCGCAGGAAACAAATAAAAACAGGTCAGTAGGACAGCAGCAGCACATTATCTTTCCAACTTCACTCCATATTTCGCCTGGTTATCCACGCCCCCTAGTGGCTCTATCAGTAAGTACGGGACAGATCTTCTACATAGAGTGTACGAATATATCCACCAATTGCAGTAAGTTTGTTTGTCAGAGGAGATTTGTGTCTCTGCTCTCAGGACTCCGCTGATGATGGCGTGCACTCGGAGGAACCTGGACGTGATCCAGGAGCTGCTTTGCCACGGTGCCGACCCCGCACTGAGAAACAAGGACGGCTGGAACTCCTTCCACATCGCCTGCAGAGAGGGAGACCCTGTGGTCATACAGCACCTGCTCCTTGTTGCACCAGACGTCTGGAGGACGGAGAGCAGGACACGCAGGACGCCACTACACACCGCAGGTGTCTGTACTTACAGTATGTGGAGATGTGACGTGAGGGGAAATCATATAACTTACACTTTCTCTGTTCATCCAGCAATGCATGGATGTGAGGAGGTGGTTAAGGTCTTGCTGGACAGGTATGTTGAAATTTTACATGGAGACTAATTCTGCTGCATATTTAACGCCAAATCCAGTCAACTCTGGATGCTGTCTGACTTTAGTTGTCAGCAGTTCTTACATATATAGCCCATGTCAACTCAAAATGCCCTAAAATGACAAATTCACAGTATAAAAATGTATTTAAATGTGACGCAGAAGTCAAAGGTTAGATAGATGTTATAAAATTTAAGTTGTTTTTTATGACACTGAAAATTTCTGCACTCTTAAATTTCTGCGACTTCTTTTGGCACAAATGTAGCTCCACCTGCTTGATGCTGATTCGCAGCTCACGGATAACTTTGTCTGACTGATCCTTACATTTACTGGTGTTTTTCCAGATGTGGCTACATGCCTGACAGCACTGACAGCTGTGGAGTCACGCCTTTCATGGACGCCATCAGGAATGGACACATCTCTGTGGCCAGGCTTCTTTTAGACGAGCACCAGGTGGAGGAAAGCAGTCCCCTGCAGTAATGTTTCTGCACTGACGTAGTTATATGTAGTGTCTCCACCTGACCTGTGTGTGTGTGTGTGTGTGTGTGTGTGTGTGTGTGTGTGTGTGTGTGTGTGCGCCACAGGCATCTGCAGCAGCTGCTGACATACTCGGGGCTCAGCCAGTGCACCAGGTAGCCGTCACAGGCCAGGATGAGGCTCTGCGGTTTCTGGTGAAGGACTTGAATGTCGAGGTGAACCAGAGGGCGACCAGCATCCAGCTCACCGCCCTGCATTACGCTGCCAAGGTCAGGGATTTCCCTCTGGTCTCCTTCAGCAGTCTGGTGGGAAGCTTCGGAATGGTTGGGAAAGATAAATAAATAAGCGTAGGAATGTAAGGAAAGGGACCAAGATGGGATGACTTGAGAAGTTTCAGGTATTTTGCTGTGTTGTTGTGTGGAGTGGTTAATATTTACTAACAGCAGAGCCTCGTCATGGCTCAGCTGGTGGAGCGGAGGATGTCGAGGCGTGACGCTGAAATTCACGGGTTGCTGGTTTGAAGGAGGAATAGTTTCATCCTTCAGGAATATTACATTTATCTTTCCAAACCTTTGTGTCAAACATGTGGGCCGAGAGCCGGAATCGGCCCGGCAAACACTCTAATCCGGCCCCCTGCACAGCTTTGGGAAAAGTGCAGAAGTGCATCTATTTTTACTGTATTTTCATTCGTTTTCCAGCTTTTGATAAAGACCCATCCCCACGCCTGACGGTCATGCTGTACGAATTAAATAACGTTTTTCCACTGTGTGGGAAAACTGTGGAAAAACGTTACTGCAGTCAGTTCAAACTTTTACAAAAGGACATTTTCTGTGAACTGACAAAAATGTCATATTTTATAATTACAGGACAGTCTTCACAATGAACTAACAGCACTTTTCCTGTAGTTTGACCCCTTTATGGCGTAGTTTCACTGATGCAGTCCAGATGAGCTGGCTAAACAACAACAGCTGGTGATAAGCTAATGTTAGACGTGGGTGAAAAAAATCCCACTTTCTCTCTGATAAACAGTTTGATTACATTTACACATTGTATGAGAGGTCATTTGCTAAGTGTCCAACAATGTTTGATTCACTGATATTTAATGTTAGCTAACAGCAGCTAACAGCAGCTAACAGCAGCTAAAGCAGTGCTTACTGATAGAAAAGTGCTCTTCATTACAAGAATTACTGGAGGCTGTTTCATGTCGTCTGTGATTGTAGCCATGAAGAGTGAATGAACAGTTTTCTCAGACTGCTGATACAAGACTCACATACCGAACATAACGAGAACAAAAGCCTCGAGGCAAAGCACGGGCTACAGATCCTTCTCCGAGTCGCACTGACATGCATCTCTTTCAGGAGGGCCACACGTCCACTATAAACACACTGGTGGAACTGGGAGCGGATCCTCATGCCCGGGACAAGAAGGGGAGGACTGGTAGGATGACCTTCTCAGTGCCTTTATGTAAAGTTATTTTCTCTGACCATGCAGCTTAATCAGAGATAATTATTATCTGTGATTATCTAACAAACAATGCCATCCATGAAGTGTCCAGTGTGCTGTGTGTTCTGCAGCTGAAATACTGCTTTTGTTCAGCCAGTTGAAAACATAATACGGATCATGTGACGAGGGGAAATAACACGTGACCTTTTCTGGCTTCACGCACACTAACAGTCAGGATACTTGGTACACAGTGATGGACGTCAGCTGGTTACGTGAACACTGCGTTTGTCAGTCTGGTGATGAGTGAAGTTTTCATGGAGGAGGCGATGTTTGCAGCATATGGCAAACAGAGACAGGTCCACAGGCAGCTGCTTTCAAATGAAAATAATAGAAACATATGAGCAGTTTAAACACAATACAAGCTGAAAGCAGCAGTGTGAGTGTGTGAGCTTTGACATGTCGCTCCACTTTATTAATAAGGTTTTGCCTGTTTGATGTCGTGAGGAATAAAGGCTCAGAGTCGCAGCTCTGTCATTCAGACAGAAATGAATGTTTAGATTAATGCTTTGTTTTTCTGAGTAATTTTATTCCACGATTCTTATCGATGCTCATCAGGGAAGACTTTAAGAAGCCTTAGACCTTCCTACTGTCCGTGCACGGAGTTCTGTTCCAGGAATGATGGTGCTATATTCCAGAGAACTGATTGGTCAGTAGGCGGTAATCTCGTACCTACTGATTTCTTATCTCATACACATCTTGCACTGGAGCAGGTTATAGGGATGCAGCATCATTTTCCACGCCATGCACCGCTGCAGCAAGTGAACCAACATAAAAAATCCACCATTTTTAGTTTACAGGCTTCATTAAGCTTTGGTTGGACTCTTTGAAATAACGTGAAAGCTGCACAGTTAATATTGGGTGAACGTCTGTGACGGCTTTACTTCTCTTTTTGTCACTAACATCAAACAAAGAAAGATCTGTTCCTGTGTTTTGCATACACCTGTGCACGTCCCTCGTTTGCATTCATTCAGTCTGAAAAATGAACCTGCAGAGACTCATCAGCGCAGTGCTCCATAGTGACCTGTAACATCTTCAGCGTTACAGAAACAGCACCAAGCTTCTGAAATGGGAGAGTCGTCTGTTGGCTCTCATAAAACTCATTTACAGGAAATATGTCGGCACAGTGAATGAAACAGATTTGGAAACAGGAACAGAGTTAGTTTGTCTTTTCATTGTCATATGGTGATAATGTCACCACCAAAACTCAGTTGTTACAGGAAGCAGTTTTTTACTGCTGTTTCTCTTCTCCCAGCTCTTCACATGGCGTGCATTGGGCAGCACGCAGACGCAGCCAGGACGCTCCTGCAGCTCGGCCTCAAAGATTCTGAGGATGCGTCCGGCACAACCGCCAGGCAGCTGGCCAGGAAACCCCACGTAGTGCAAGTGTTTGAACGTGAACTGGCACACAGACCCTAATCAATCCTTGAAACATTGAGTTCTTAATTTATTGAAATAAAGAAAAGCTGAAGCCTAATAGTGTGATTCAAGTTATTTTGCACAGATTGTGTGGATTACAATAAAAACTGTCACCCTTGTGTTTGCTAAAAGACGCAGGTTTAGACATGATCATGCTAACAGTAATCTCACTTTACCTGATAAACTCTGCATCCTGCCAGGACAGCTCGTGGCGACACAACACAAAAATGCAGCTTTCATTGTCGGCCACTACATTTGATACTGTTTGACAATCTGCTTGGCTGCCTGTTGTTTCTACTTAAAAATATGTTGGTCTTGGTGACTATCTATATGAGCTCAAAGCAGCCCACACACCGATGTAGGACTTGGGACTTTTCTGTTTGCCAACAGGTGTGTCATGCATATATGTTGTTGCAGCAGTTGAGCATATTGCCCACGCTATGCTCAATAGGCAAAGTTCCAATTCACTAAAAGTTTCTGTACATTTTTGAGACTGTGATGGAAACTATCACAAAGAAAATGAAGCCACAGCGTTTGTTTGCTGTAGTTTTTTTGTTCAGCTTCACACAAGCGAATGAAATGACACAGTACGTGTGTCAAATGTCTGTAATAATTGGCAATCAATTGCTATAATTGACAAGTAAGGCATAAAACCAATGGATGCACTCCTGCTAGAACCCTATGATTACAAGACAAAACACCGGCTCAAATTACAGCTACTATTAACTACTGGTGTAGAAACATGGAAAACGGGACTATAATAAAGCCTAACTCAGTGGACCAGAAATACATATGTTATCCTTATTGTACTTTAAGCTTCTGACCAAGTCCTCCAAGTTTTCCCATGTCACACCCCTGCTGATTCAGCTGCACTGGCTCCCCGTTAAATTCAGAATCCACTTTAAGATAAGATAAGATAAGATAAGATAAGATAACCTTTATTAGTCCCACACGTGGGAAATTTGTTTTGTCACAGCAGGAAGTGGACAGTGCAAAAGTTATGAGGCAAAAATTAGAATACAATAAGAATAAATACAGTACACAGCTGTACAGAATAGAATAAAATACTATATACAGTAGAATAAAATAAAATAAATATACAATAAGATAAAAATAGAATACAAATACTATATACAACTGAGTAAAAATACAACGATGACAGAAAGGATTATTGCACTTAGTATTATTGCATATGTATGGATGTGTGTGCTTGATCAGTTAAAGTCTTTATTATGGAGTCTGACAGCAGTGGGGAGGAAAGACCTGCGAAATCTCTCCATCCCACACCGTGGGTGCCGCAGTCTCCCACTGAAGGAGCTGCTCAGTGCTGTCACAGTCTGCTGCATGGGGTTTAAGGTTTTGACCTTGACTTTCAGGGCTCTGCATGGACAAGCACCAACATATATAAGTGAACTTTTACATCCATACATTCCCAGCAGGTCCCTGAGGTCATGTGACCAGGGCTTGCTTGCTGTCCAACACACGAGGCTGAAAACAAAAGGCGACAAAGCTTTTGGAACTGTGGCCCCCAGATTGTGGAACTCTCTTCCTTTGAGCCTGAGATCTGTGGACTCAGTGGTCGCTTTTAAAAAACAGCTAGAAACCCATCTTTTTAAACTTGCTTTTAGTTGATTTTTAGTTTTAGGTTTTAGCTTCTGTGAAGCACTTTGTGATTTTTATCTTGAAAGGTGCTATATAAATAAAGTTTTACTTACTTATGCTTAATGAGTGAGTCACATTTAAATATATTTGGCCGTATTGCGTTAAAACAGTTTATGAGATTGTTATTTAGCTGTGGATATGTCACACTACCTTCCGGCACTGGTAAGGTTTCCCACATCAACACAGTGTTTGGCCCATATCTACTTTGTCGGGTTCTGGTCACCCTACCTGATCCCTGCCGGCTGTAACGCACAGGTGCAACACTGTGCTTTGTGAAGCAGTGCGTCCACACCATTGGCCCACACAGGTACCCGGTACGACGCTTCTTCACGCCTCTTCCTGCAGTGACTGACAGGCTGAGAAGCCCCGCCCCGAAGGCGCCTGACGCTGAGCCGCAGCCCCTTCTCACTTGTAGCCCCGCAGATCTCCATTTTCTTCTTTCCTCATATTCCGGAGCGGAAGAGCAAAGACTTTTGGAAAAAATGGATGAAGAATACGACGTTATCGTTCTGGGCACCGGGCTTACGGTGAGAGAGAAAAACATACAACGCGTGGGCGTGATTTGCAACCTGTTAACATCGCGGTTAACGCTGGAGAAGACGGGGCCTAATCAGCAGGGTTAATGCTAAGTAGCTAGCTTAGCCGCTAACCGAGCGTGAGCGTTTACGTGTTAAGCAATGGAAACTAAATGAAGGCGCTAACCCCAACTACTAGCTCTGTGCTATCAGCAGCTGCTTTCAGTGTCTGAGAAAGATTAACGATAGCAACTGTTAACTCGCTCGAGATAAGTTGAAACGCTCAAACTGTTTTGTATCCTTAATAGGTATTGTAGTACCGCTTGAGTTTAATTAGCGCAGTTCATTGTGTGGATATGCAGAAACTGAGCGCCAATTAAGGCAGCTTTTCTCAGTCAAGATAAGATTAGCCTACGGATGAGTAGTCTGTTAACGTTAGCTGACCTACATTAAGCTATTTTATTAGCCTGCTAACGACGGAGCACAGTCCTGTTGTAGCGGTGTCATCGAATGTATTCTTGGGGTCGAAACGGTTCCCACCGCCGCTCGCCTGCTGCAAGCAGTTCTACGGCAGTGCAGCTATGTTGAGCTCGTTGAAGTGTCCTTTCAGCGCTGTTCTGTGCGGCAGTGCAACTAAACTACTACAAACTGAACAGCACTACGAATAAATCTCAGCAGGTTCTCGGGTTTAATAAAACGAGAAGCTATTTGGCATAGAGGCGCATTGGGACACGTTAATGTAACTGCAGTCGCAAACTTCACCAGCAGGTTGAAGTTACATATCCTGTCCGACTTTCAGTTCACTTTTACACCCGCCGCCCACCAAAAACTAACGTACCGAGTGGCGTGTGTGGGATTGGGGATGTGTAGGCTTTGTTTCTGCGGACTCTCTTTGCTGCTCGTACTTTTAAATAAAACGATTCCCTCGGACAGACTTCCTGACTTTGTTGTTTAAACATGCCGGAAAACCAGTGGTTAGTTTGGGGCTTAATCACAAGCCAACTTGCTGCTTGTACCATTGTCGTCACCACCTTGTTGAGTCGCTGTACAGTGACGTGTTTTTGAGTTGCTTCAGCCCAGGACTTCAGCACAGCGGGTTAACTTTGAGGACTAATACTGGGTGTGGTTCCAACAAGGCTGAGGAACTGAAAGTACACTGCCAGAAGCCAGTTTAGTTAGAGCTGGTGGCCAACCACTCAGAACCACAGCAGACTTGAAGACTGAGGTGGCATAGTGTAGTTTCACACGGAAGTAGTTGAGTCTGCAAATAAATGACTTCACTTCTGTATTCTGCCACCTTCTCCTTTTCTGCTACAACACAGACAAAGGCGTTGCTATGTTTACTAACTGAGCAGGTTATGCAGGAATCTGTGCAAGCCCTGCCACCAGGAAACTTCATCTGACTTTGTTTCCTGTCTCTGGGGCAGATGCTTAATTAGAAAGGGATAGCTGTGTTGTACATGGCAACAATTAGTCTTAAAACGTTTGTAAGTGCACGGTAACAGCTGTCACTGTGAAGTGTACTCTGTGCTCTAGGTCTTAAATGGAAATTGTTAGGCAGGCCTTCTTGGATTTTGGGAGGTTTATTATGCAGGGGGCAGGGGGACGGGGTTCCCCATCTGTCCACTACTGACGACACATTAGAGGAGGGGCTTGGCACAAGATGCCAAGCTCTAAGTGTGGCCCGGTCCTCATTATGATGCTGGTAGTTGGAGTAAGCAGCTTTTAGACTCCAGCCAGGAGATGTGAGTAGGACAGCATTTAGTTATTGAGAAGTATAAAGAGATTGTTGTGACAGCTCTACAAGTTGATTGGCCCAATTAAGCCAGTGACAGTGTTTCTATCAATGGATGAATTGATGCTCACCAATTTGTGGGTTTTCTTACAGTTTATAGTTTGACATTAAAACCCTTCATCAAACCAGCAGTCCTGATAGTTTAAACATAAGTGTGTTGTCATCTGAGATGGTGATAAAGGATGGAGAATCTAGACTACGGGTGACTAAAAGGCGTTTTGTTGAAAAGACTGAGGCATAATAATGATAATAATAATAATAAATGTTATTTAAAAGCACCCAAAGACACTTAACAATGGAGTAAAACACATAGTAGAACAATGACAACCAAGAACAGTAATTAGTTTACAGTGAATATGCAGATTTGAACAGATGGGCATACAAAGTTAGGCATGTTTTGCCTTCGATTCACTCGAGCTGTCCCTGGCTGCTCTCTGGCTCAGTGGGTGGGGCTCAGGCATCTCCCCCTCACAAAGTAAACCATGTGTTACCTGAGGCTAAAATCTGTGCGTGTGTTTTTATTTCTTTTTCGTCCCAATGAGTGAATAACTGAAGAAGAACGAATACAAGTGAAGGGCAAAGATGCTCTTCACATCTCAGGTGTAGAAACATTTTAGGTGGGAGCTGAAGAAGAGATGGGAAATCCCATTAACTGCACAGTAACCTCATACCATACGAGGAAGTCTGTTACAAACTCAATGACACTATTCATTCTTTTCAGTTACGTGACCAGTGCAGAGCCCAGAGGACAAAAGCAACAGTTAAAACTAGGGCTGGGCGATATATCGAGTATACTCGATGTAACTGTCAAGTATAAATTGGCATGGCAATATTAACCCCCCCGTGGCCCACTGCACTCTGTGTTTATATACCACCAGATAGGGAAAAATATGGCGGGAGCTTCAGACGAGCGAGGGAATGAGACTCGCTGCGTTTGGATTTCGTGAGGAGGATGCAGAACACAGTGCGGTCATTTGCATTAATGCCGTAAAACTATTGCTGCTAAAGGTAGCAGTACTACGAAATTATTCCACCAGCTTAAAAGTCATCTGCTGCAAAATGAAGACCGTTTCAAACCTGAGGCATGTCAGCGTCTCGCCACACACCAAAGAACACGCTAAATAAACCAGCTGTGACACCTGTGACTGCTCTTAGTCGTTTTTATAGTCACTATCTAGACTTTTGTTTCTGTAATTTGAGGTCAGCAAAATGTTTTTATTCCCATTGTCAGGTAAACCATTTCTCCATTTTAAATAACTGAGTTGATGTGTAGGAGGGATCTGCAGTGTTTGCAGAAGTGCTTTACTTTAAAAGATTGATAGTTAAAGTGCAGTAAAAGTACTCAGTCACAATAATGACTACAGGTAACTGTAGTGCAGAGGCATGATGGAACACAAGACTCCACTTATGAAAAGTAGCTTAGAAGTAAAAATAAGAGAATTTGAAGCACTGCTGATAATCTTAATGAGTCAAGTAATACAGAAGTTATGGAACTGATACAAGATACTCGGGCTGAAATGTTCGGGCTAAGACCCTCAAGAAGAAGATGAAATTCAGGCTAGGAAAAGAGGAGGGATTCTCTTCTGCGAGGAGTACACCGCTGTAGACGAGACAAAATTACTGAATACAAAACCAGGAAACTGACTCAACCAAAAAGGAAGCAACAAAGGGACTTACTGAAAGGCACCGGTTAGTTTGTGGCTAAACAAACTTAAAGCAGAGATGACTTGATGGGTAAAAGAAAAGCCTTAAATATAATCCAGATTCAAGGCTCTGCTAAAAGTCTGCTGTAAAAACCAAAGGTGAAGTATAACGTGGGTTGTGGTTGAAAAGCTGAGGGTCACAAACTGCTGACCTTACACGTCCTCTAACAGGCCAGTGTTTTTGTTAGGTTGTAGGTGTCAGTGGTGTGTTTGAGAATTTACTGATGAAATGATGAAGTTATACAAAAAGCATAGAGATTGTAAAGATGCGTTACACTCCGCATGTGCTGCTGTAAAATGCTGTCATAAAGGAGAGATCCTGTGGATGTGGCACTTTCCATTCTCATTTTATAAGCCCATCACATGTTTGCATGTAGACCTTTAATCTGCCCGTGGCGGTGCTGGAGTCAACCGCACAGTGCAGTTTATTACTATAGAGTAAAGCTTTATCTTTGTCTTAATCTGCATTTGTAGGTGATCAGATTAAATTCTGATGAAAAATGCCTGAAACAGATCTTCAAACTGATGTCTTGTTTTATCCAGCTGGCAGGCTCGTTAATGGTCACATGACATGAAGAAAATCAGTCATATATCCACAACTGACACCAACTTTGTACATTTGTAGGTCTTCAGTTAACTTCTTTACATTATTAGTAAATTAAAAGTCAGGTTATATTTAAGACATGTGACTATGATGTTTGAGAAAGCCGTCCAGATGGAGTCTTTGTTGCCCCCGACTACCCCTTCCCTTCTTCGTGTGTTAAATATTGAACTGGGACTCTGTCACTGCTTGTGGTGGTGTAATGTTTTGCCTGACAGTACAGTGAACTGGCACGATTTCCCCTCTGTCAGCATGAATCCTGCCGCTGACAGTCCTCCGGGCCTCTCTCAAAGTCGCAGTTTTTATAGGCAGCAGCAGGTTGGCTTCAGTCACGTCTCCTCAGAGGAGTGGCTGTGCCACATTACAGCAACTCTGGCCCACATATTTAATTTTATTTATTTGGTGTGTCTGCACGAGGCTTTGAGCAGTCGTCACGATCCAGTTTCACTGGAGCAAATGAAACTTTCTTTGGACAAACGTGCACAGTGTTGCAGAAATGATGCCGAGATGAGTGAATGAGTTGGTAGCAGGGCGTTTATAGTTTTGCATGTTTTAAATTTTCATTTTGTTTATCCAGTTTTTGTATCTTTTTTAAATTAAAGCGCAACATTGTTTCCATTTTTTTTTCTTAGATTGTAGTTTTTGTATTATTTCAGTTTATTTGTATTTTTAACTGGTTTTTTTTTTTTTTTTTTTTTAACAGCTAGTTTTTGTGCAATGGATATTTTCATGGGAAAGGTGGTTTACCAGTAAGCTGTAGTATGGTGTGTACTGGCACAGGTGCTGTACAAGTTGACAGTAAGCGTTAGGTGGCATCAGTCAGTGCTGCCTTAGTTTGGTTGGTATGTAAGAAACATTCTCCTGAGCCTAACCTTTCATTCAGTAGAACAACTTGTTTTAGAGTAAAATCCAGTCACATGATGCTCACACTGGTGGCTAACTTCTACAAGCCCTCAGCTCTAATCTTATTGAGTTTGGGTGGGAATTCCACTGTGGCAATTCTTATCATGTCCAACCCTCTGAAGCCCAGTGGAAGCAGCACTCATCCTCTCAGCTCTGCACAAACATGTCAGACATGTTCGGTCAAAGTTGGTCTTGTGGCAAATTGAAAGTCATGGAAACAGTAACACGTGGGACATTGTAAAGTACAAATGGCCGAATCGCGTAGTGAATTAACGTAACAGAAACACTGCTTTTGTTTTGTTTAAAATAAAAAAAGCTGCAGTTTAACCCTACGAGTGTGATGGTAGACGACCTGACCTACTGAGTCACTTCACACATTACAGACTGTTGCTAAAAGTATCGAGACCGACAGGAAGTGATGGGAGGCAAAACTGACATGCAGAAGGTTAGCTGCAGAATCAGGGAGGTTACACTTGCATGGTATGTGTTACGGTCAGGATGAAGGCGTAAATCTGTTGTTGTCTGACAAAAGTTCATTTCCTGAATTGGCTGCATTTTTAAAAAACAGAGATTTGTTGGTGTAACTGTATAGATCTTAGTGTTTCTGCATGTGTATAAACATAACAGCACGTGCTGGACTGCAGTAATCGAGTTCTGAACCACCAATGAAGTAATGTTTCACTGCAGCTGCATGCAGTTGAGCTGCCCTGGTAAATACAGCTATTCCTGTTGAGTAAATCATTTTTATTATTAGTGTTTTTGTCATTATTATATCCTGTAACTCGTGTGTGAGGAAAGCACTCTGAAGAACTCTGTGGTTGATTTGAGTCTAACTTCTGTACTTCCTCTCCCAACAGGAATGTATTTTATCAGGCATTATGTCAGTGAATGGGAAAAAGGTTCTGCACATGGATCGCAACTCCTACTACGGAGGTGATAGCGCCTCCATCACACCTCTTGAAGACGTAAGTTGACCTCCCACATCTCTGATTTCTCTTTTGTATTGAGTTGGTTGTTTCACCACAGTGATGTGGAGTTAGGATGAACGTTTGTATTTTAAGGCCGGTAATGGCTTCTTTTAACATGGATCCATTTTGTTCTGAAACGCCACACGTTCCTCTTCTATCCAGCAGAGGTGGTGATGATAGAATTAGCATATTTCATTTTGTGAGAGTAGGAAATTAAGATGCCGCTGTGAAAGTGGAAGCTGTTGCCTGTGGGTCAGATGTTATGTGTCTCACTACAGCTCTACAAGCGCTTCAACCTTCCCGGAAGCCCTCCTGACTCAATGGGAAAAGGCCGGGATTGGAACGTGGACCTTGTCCCTAAATTCCTCATGGCCAATGGTATAGTTTCCCTGATCTTTGGTAGACAAGAAACGATATAATAACTGGGCAACGATTAAAAGGATCCTTAGATGTGATAACGATGAACGTTTCCATGAATGAAAGTATCCCTTTGTTGCAGGTCAGCTGGTCCGCATGCTGCTGATCACACAGGTGACTCGCTACCTGGATTTCAAAGTGGTTGAAGGCAGTTTTGTGTACAAGAAGCCCAAAATCCATAAAGTTCCCTCTACGGAGACGGAGGCCCTGGCATCCAGTGAGTCTAGTTAAATACTGAACGGTTTAGTGGAAGGTTGTTTTGTTGCTCTCGTTATGGATTTCCTCCTTTTCTAAACTCGTTCTCACTCAAAGGTCTGATGGGGCTGTTTGAGAAGCGGCGCTTCAGAAAGTTCCTGGTCTTTGTTGCCAACTTTGATGAGAATGACCCCAAGACTATGGAGGGTGTCGACCCAAAGAAGACGACGATGAGGGAAATATACAAGAAGTTTGACCTGGGCCAGGAAGTCATGGACTTCACCGGTCACTCCCTTGCTCTCTACCGTACAGATGAGTTAGTAGCCTTCTTTTGTCTTAACAGTGTCTGTAATTGGGCATGATTATGATGGCCTCTGCTGTGAAACGCTGCAGCTTGTAGCATTTAGATTGTTCTAATTGTTCTGCCCTTAGTTACCTGGATCAACCCTGCATGGAAGCAATCAACAGGATAAAGCTTTACAGTGAGTCTCTGGCCCGATATGGCAAGAGCCCATATCTGTACCCACTGTACGGCCTGGGAGAACTGCCACAAGGCTTTGCCAGGTAGGGGACACTTTCCATTGTTAGACACGTGTGATGAATATTTTGTTTGTACCAAAAAGATGTTAACTGTGGTTTAGGGTTGGATATTCTGCTTCATAGTCTGATATCTACCCTAAGTTGTCACACTGTTTGTAGGTTTTGGTTTCATTTACCTTCCTGCAGTGAGTTCTGAAAGTTTAATAAGCTACAGTATAGGTTGCTCCTTTATTCACAGGGGGGTTGGCACAGCAGGTGGCACCACGTTTTCAATCTGGCAGTTTGGCAGATTAGATCCTAGTTCACCAGTCCTAGATTTAAACAGAGCACTTGTTTTTACTCTAACTTTGATATATTGTAATATACGCAGCCTTTCTCTTTGCAGCAGTTATTGTATGCACACAGCCCGGTCACAGACTTCCAGTGTGTGAATGTGTAAAGTGCTTTGAGGTCCTTAGGGACTAGTAAAGCGCTTTACAAATACAGGCCATTTACCATTTGTAACTCATCCAATGTGACGACACTCAGTCAAATCCTTCATTCAGAGCATGTGTGCAAACCAAACTCTGTGAGGAGACCACAGTAGAGTTAAAGCTGAGATGCTGGTTTACATGTGAGCTCGAGTTAAGGAGGAAACTCAAACTACACATTTTCATTGTTATTTTATTTTTTAAGTAAGCATTTTTATTTGAAGACAACTTTTTATATTTTTCAATACTTTGTTTGAGTGCACGACTGTCAGGCTGCTTCAGAATATACTGCGATGACTAATAATCCACATGGAACTTGATATGTTGGACTTTTTGTTTGAGGACGTTTTCTTTAACTGGACTTTGTTACATTGAGGTTGGGTGTGGTTTTGACTCTTGAATTGTGACTCAATTTCCAGGCTTAGCGCCATCTACGGTGGGACGTACATGCTGAACAAGCCAATAGAAGAGATTGTGATGGAGAATGGGAAGGTGGTGGGAGTCAAGTCGGAGGGGGAGGTGAGTAACGCCGGTCCCAGTAGTGCTGAAGGCACAGCCAGACTGGTTCCTCCTTTTATTATGTTCCCCTATCCTTAAGAGTAGAAAAGCGCTGTATTAGAACCAGCATCTGCAAAGACTGTCTCAGGGACGATCGTGGCTCAACAGCTGGCAGCTCGTCTTGTAATCGGAAGGTTGCCGGTTCGAGCCCCGGCTCCGACAGTCTCGGTCGTTGTGTCCTTGGGCGAGACACTTCACCCGTTGCCTACTGGTGGTGGTCAGAGGGCCCGGTGGCGCCAGTGTCCGGCAGCCTCGCCTCTGTCAGTGCGCCCCAGCTGTGGGTACAATGTAGCTGCCATCACCAGTGTGTGGATGGGTGGATGGATGTGTAAAGCGCTTTACAAATACAGACCATTTACCATGTTTTGCTCTGATGGAGAATCGCAGTGACAGTGATTGGTGGCCACCTGGATTAATGGCATTTTATAATCTTAATGTCCCTGCAGTTGCTCTTTGGTGTTGTTCACTACTTTAACTTTTTGAACATGTTTGCAAATCACAGATTGCAAGGTGCAAGCAGCTGATCTGCGACCCCAGCTACATTATGGATCGTGTCACCAAAGTGGGTCAGGTGATCAGAGCCATCTGCATCTTGAGTCATCCTATAGCCAACACTGGCGACGTAAACTCGTGCCAGATCATCATCCCCCAGAATCAGGTCAACAGGAAACACGGTGAGCAGCCAGCCTCATGTTTAGGCCTTTAGGATCAAATTTTCAGTCAGCTGTATAGTGTGCTTGTATAGTCAGACCTTAACGTCCTAACTTGCGTAGTAAGTGAAAATCCTTTCATCCCCACACCCCAACCTTCCACACCAAGCATCCACCCGATGTGCAGTCACGTTCTCGAGATGCACGTCAGGTTTTACTTAAGGCTCAGATCTGATGCAGGGTTTCAAATGTCTAACATCAAAACGTTGGCCACTGGCACTAAATGACAACATTGAATGTGACACTAACTTGAGTTTTTCTTTTGCAGACATCTATGTTTGTATGATCTCCTTTGCACACAATGTGGCTGCGCAGGGTAAATACATCGCCATCGTTAGCACCACAGTGGAGACGGGTGAGCCAGAGAAGGAGATCAAGCCAGCCCTGGACTTACTGGAGCCCATCGAGCAGAAGTTTGTCAGCATTAGCGACCAGTATGCACCCACTGACATTGGGACTGAAAGTCAGGTATGAAGATGAAATATTGTTTATACTATTACACAGTTTGTTCTTGACCGTGCCACGGTGACCTACCAGAAAGTTAGCCCTGCCAGAAACACTTCTGTTGAGTTTGTTTTTGCCTTTTTCCAGTGTTTTGTGTGCTTTCACACCATTTTTCTGTGTGCTGGTGTTTTCTTCAGTTTGACCTCCGACCGTACACTTCCCAGTATTGCTACTATTGCCAAATACCCACAGAGGAAAAACGTGTCATTCCAGGATTTTTCATGCATGTGTCCGTATCCCTCATCTTCATCTGTATTTCCCATCAAGTATATCAATCTCTGAACTTGTGGAGATGTTTTTTTGTTGTGAATGTTTAAATCTCAGTGCTAACACAGTGGGAGTTGATGTCACAGTTAAACCTGACTAGAAGTGTTAAAAAAATGGTGTCAGATCCAGACTGGGCTGAAGTCTGTTTCTGTCAGTTTCCAGCTTGGATCTGAATGGCATGTTTAACATGGCTAAAGTCAGCGATGCAGTTAATGAAGCACACAGCGTTGGTGTCTTATAGATGTGTGACTAGCACATGGCCGTATTTATCACATGATAAAGGCAGACTTGGTTTAATCTCTGTGCAGTTGAGCTGATTTGTCAGAGTGCACATCTTCAACAACTGCATGTTATCCTTCTGTCGTTAGCTTTAGCTTGTAAATCTGCCTACAAGGCTAAAAACCAGTCGGCAGATATTGTTATTAAATGTCCTGGACATGACTGCAAAGTTCTGCCATATATCTGTGTGCACTGCAGTTTCTTTACTCTAATGCTGGGTTTTTACACGAGGCACACACAACGTGCTCGATCAGCTCCGCCCACAAAGGTTTACAAAGCCATTGAAAGCTCCTCTGTGACCACAGAAATAAAAGGAGGATGCTTTTGTAACTAATGATTTGTAGTGTGCGTAGTTGACATGAAAGAACGCACTGCGTGCTCTTACTGCCACCTGGTGAACAGTTACAGTTGAACATCTCGGGCGCTTTGATTGGACTTCTTTTAGTTCTTGGAGACTTTGCTCTGTTGTTGCTTCTACTTTGTATGGATGATTGTTTTGCTTATTTCACGATGTTTGCTCTGTGACGTTAAGGCACACTTGGACTTTTGTTTCCCTCTAGATCTTCATCTCTCGGTCCTACGATGCAACAACTCACTTTGAGACCACCTGTGATGACATCAAGGACATCTACAAGAGGATGACAGGCTCAGAGTTTGACTTTGCTGAGATGGAGCGCAAGAAGAAAGACACCTTTGGTGACGATGATTCGTAGAGGCAGCCAGTCCTGCAACACTCTGATAATCAAAGACAACGGAAATCTTATAAAAAATAGAAAACTTACACAAAAAAGTAAAGACCAGTGGGCTGACTGATTACTCGAGTACACAGTTTGCCCACTGAAGAAGTTGATGATGCATAGAGAGAGGCGGTATAGTTTTGTTGGATAGGGTTCAGGGAGAGCGCTATGCTTCTTCACATCATTCAGGTGGGTGTTGCACTAAATACTGGTTATATCTAATAGACAGTTAATACCCTACATTTTTCTAATTCATCATGCTAAGACGATGCGTAGTCCAAAGATGCCAAATGAAACGATTCATAATCAATAGTATCTGGAAAAGATGTACACTATATACTCGGCTGATATTTTGTATATGCAGGTGTTCTTTTCGTGTCAGGTTCTGTGAGTTGTGGCTTGGCATCGTGTGTCTGTATTCAGTTGTGGTGTGTTGAGCTGAGTGTTCCTCACAGGATGTGGCAGTTCCTGCACTTTCAGGCCGGTAACAGCAGAGCGCCGTGCGAGGCAGCACCTCAGCATCCACATCATATGGTCCGGTTTTGTAAAAGTGCTTTAGTGGTGTATGGGCTAGGTCTTCTTTCTTTGTTTGATCCCCTGATTGTGCGACAGCATACAGTAAGTCACAGGCACGACTGTAGCTCAACATGAACCTCCTGAACCGGTTTTCAACACTTTGAGTTACTATAATGCATCTGAGAAAAATGTATTAGTTCCTGTATTACCCAAAATAATCAAAGACCCGAGCATTAACAGCAGATTGATGACACATGTAATTGCTTAAGAAGGACCAAATGTGTACTGCAGCAGTATTGAACTGATGGGAGCCTTGTGATATCTGGTTTTGAACAACTGTTGTTAAAAAAGGAAGAAAAAAATTATCTTGGGGCTCAAATGATTTCTGTACTGCAAAGTAAAAAAAGAAAAACTTTGTCAAAATCCAAAGCTGTGTGAGATTTATTTATTTTAGTAGTTTCAAGTATGCAGCAGGCTTTGTAATGTCTGCTTCTACACATCCTTACCCTGACAACATTTGGTAGTGCATCATCATGGATGAAAGCTCAGACTTGTAATACTGGGTCATCAGGTAAAAACACATTTCCATGGATCTAACGCACAAACACATGCTGATGATTCGTGCCAAGCTGAAGAAACTAAAACACGAGCTTCTTGGACACACAGCAAGTCTGCTTTCTTATGAAGGCATCTGTGGGACAAACGTGGTGACGGAAGGAAAGCTGAAGCTGTCCAAGCACCCCTGTAGCCTCGGATCACCCACCGCAGTCGTCACACCTCGCTGGCATCACTGTAAACGAGCCTTTAACACCTTAAAGGTAGGTAGTCTATGATTACTGACTCGCTTTAAGAAGAAAAGTTCCATGTGACCAAACTAGGAAATGGATTTCGACACTTCCGCGTTCGCTTTATGAGTCTGCAGAATCCTCGGTTCGTCTTCAGATCGCTACTACAATTCCCAGAATGCCGCGGTGGCTTTCCGTTCGACTCTGTAGAGCGCCGTGTGTGGTAACCTGTAATCATGGAGGTGACGGCAGCCCGCCGCTCGTTTCTGTGCGACATCGGTAAGCATCGTCAGCAGTTAACGGTTTACACCTCAGCTCATCCACAGGACCGGCTGACGTCCGATTATAACACCGTGTGTTCGCTGCCAAAAGCGGGTTTAACCGGGAAATGTAGGCGGAGAATAACAGTCCCGTCAGAGGAAGTTCGGCCGCTGCACAGACCAAGTCATTTGGTAGCTAACCGGCTTAGAGCTAGATGACATGCGCGGAGTTCCTCTGTAAATGAGGAGCAAATGCGACATTTACAAGACTACACTCGAACTAATGGACGTATGTGCTAAACATGATGAATGAGGCCAAAAAGACGTCGTTATTTCTGTAATAGTCTAAGTATTGCCCTTGTTCATATATTAGTAATGGACACTTTGCCATGACACTGATGGATACTGACAGAATAGACTTATTCCACCCAGTACTGCTGCCGTGGTTACTGGGTTTACGCATAATGGAACTGGTTAATGGACGGTCTCTTTGCTGTTGTGCTCGTGTGTGTGTGTGTGTGAGGCTTCTGGGCAGACCGCACTGCTCTGCACGAAGCAGCATCCCACGGCAGGACTTTGCAGTTGAAGCAGCTGATAGAAAACGGAGCGTCCGTCAACATGGTGACTGTGGATAACATCACTCCTCTACATGAAGCCTGCATCCAGGCTCATCCAAACTGTGCTCGCCTGCTGCTGGAGGCAGGAGCCCAGGTGAGGCACAGCTTCACTCTACAAGCCGGTGTAGAGTCTGGGAGTCGCGCACCTTAACACAGCGGGTACAAAGTGATGCTCTCTGGTGCAGAATCCCACTGCTGGGCAGCAAGAGGCACTCCCTCTGTGACAGCCTCACAAACGATAACTACTCTTTGTTGTTCAGGTCTTAACATGGCCCTACAATTTTGTAGATTACCTAAAGAATAGCTAGATAATGTTCTTCTGTTTGTTCCAGGTGGATGTACGCACCATCCATGGTAGCACGCCTCTTTGTAATGCTTGTGCTGCTGGCAGCCTGGAATGTGCCAAGCTGCTGCTGAACTATGGAGCCAAGGTGAACCCGTCCCTCACAGCCCTCACTGCCTCACCGCTCCACGAGGCCTGCATACAAGGTAAACCTTCAGCAGGAACAACACTCTGCCATGCTGTCACGTGTCTCCCTATGAACAACGCTTCACATTCCTCTCAGGTAACCCCCAAGTTGTGAGACTGCTGATAGCCAGCGGTGCCAAGCTGGAGGCATTTGACGTCCACTTTGGGCCTCCCCTTCACATAGCATGTGCTAAAGAACATCTGAATTGTGTCAAGGAGCTGCTAACTGCAGGTGTGTTAAAGGTGCAATGTATGGTTGTTTTATTTCCTACAGAGAGTGCTGCAGCCAATCAAAGCTGTCAGAGGGTGAGGGGCGGGTTCATTCTGGATCACAGGGCTGAGGCAGACAGCTGTTCACTCATGCTAACAGCATTTAACCTGTGCATGTCTTTGGACTAAGACCTTTACATGATTGTGAATTATGCAGGTGCTAATGTGAATTCAGTGAAGTTCCATGAAATGGCGTTGCATCACGCAGCTCGGGTCGGTATGGTGGAAATGATTGAGCTGCTGGTGGAGTTTGGGGCCAATGTGTACGCCAGCGACAACCTGGGAAGGAAGCCTATAGACTACACAACACCTGCATCTCCCTCGTACACCTGCCTCAGGTTTTATGAAAGTAAGGTTCTGCGTTGTGTCTGACTTACAGCAAAAACATTCAAGTTCTTACGTTCTTGCTCTTTTTTTTGCTTTTGAGGCCTGATCGTCTTATTAAAACATTTGTTGTTGACAGGTAATCCTTTGAGCCTGCAGCAGCTTTGCAGGATTGCTGTGAGGAGGATGCTGGGTACCAGAGCATCGGAGGTCCTGAGCCAGCTGAATATATCCCACCGCATCAACAGCTACCTCCAGTACTGTGATCGTCCCATATCCCTACAGACTTACACATGAACATTTAGTGTACAAGGTTTAAAATGCCCCCTGAAAAATGTTTGCCATTCAGATGAAACACGTGTAACCAGGATGAAAATCTCTGTACGGAGTCAGTTCAACACTGTATGTCAAATTAAAGCAATTCATTGCTGAATGAGAACACGTATAATCTATATAAAGCTCTGTTTCAGCACTCTGACAATTTCCAACACATGTATAACACATAAGGCAATTTCCTTTATCGGCTCAGCTGTGATGGCCAGGGGCCTGTCAGCTCTCTCTACTCCACATTACGCGACACTGGCCAGACTACCAAAAGTACTCCAAGAGCACATCAGTGACTCAGGTCAAGTTATTTTACCCTGCTGGGATAATAAGCTGGCCAAAGGAGGAGATAAATTCAGTGACCTCAAGACGAGGAAGCTCCTGACCATGCATGGAGGGTCAAGTCAGAACCCTGACTGGCTGTATGCTAAGCAGAAGGAAGGAGCCCGGGGACTGGTGAGTGTCAGCACCACAGTCCAGGATGAGACAGCGAACATCCACAGATACATCAGGAAGATGCCTATAACCAACTGCATGCTCAGTGAACAACTCAGGCAGCAGAAACCTGAGGAAGAGGAGGAACCATCATGGAAGGACAGGCCCCTGCATCTCCAGATAGAGGAAGTGGCTGACATCCAGAAGTCCTACCAGTGGCTGGATACAGCTCGACTGAACAGAGGCACTAATCGTGGCAGCAGAGGAACAAGCACTAAGCACACGATCCATAGAGGCTGGGGTCTGTCACACCAGGCAAGACCCCAGGCTGTGTAAAGATGCTCCTGAGACGATCGATGAATGGCTGTCCTGTTTGGGTGTTGGTCACCAGGAGATGCTACATGAAAGGAGATGCTACAGTTGTTTTGTGTAGGATAAACAGGGTAGTGAGGTGCACTGTGATGGATTTAGAGTAAAGAACAGTGTGCGACTGGTGCACAGAGGTGCTCGGGATCAGAATTAGATTGCATCGAGGGTAGCTGATTAATCCACTGAATTCATGCCAACTTTATGCCATCTGGTATGAAAACAGCACAAACAGTGTACTGTCAGTGTGGGGAATGGAAATCAGCCAATCAGCGTGTCAAATATTGGGTTACAAACTGTTGACTTCAGTGAAACCTCAGAGCAGCAGCAGGTACAGCTCAGCTGATCAAAGCCTGTTCAGAGAAAATCTACAGGAGCTCTCAACAGAAGATATTGTGAGTGGGTGCAGGGCAGCTACTCTGTGGTTCCGACACGAGCTGCTGTGTTAAACACCAGATTACAGATTTGATCGTGACCAGGCGTTCTGTTCAGGACAGGCTGTTTACACCCCGCTAGGATATTATTCAACCTGAGTTAGAATAAATGTTAGTCGCTCTCCACGCGTGAAACGGTGTTGTTTGGGGTAAAAACTACAAAGTCCAACATGCCCGCGGAGGTCGGGTTTTGTCACGTGACTCCTGCCGCATGTAGCGCGCGAGGACGCTGTTTACAAACAGCCGTAAGTCCCGCGTTTCGTGCCAGCCTAGCTTGTTCTGCGGGGGAAGCAGTCGGAGGATGGACGCTGAAAAGTCTCGGCCCTATTTCTTTGGCGACATCGGTGAGTACGAGAGCGAGACGGTCGGTAATCGAGGCCGAGTTAGCTCGGCAGGACTGGCACCGGCTGCCGTAATCCTTGTTCTGGAGCTAGCAGGTAATGACGGCTGTCATGTTATTACACAGACAGAATTATTCACCTGGAAAACGTGACGATGACGTGAGAGACACCTTCGCCGCTGCCCACATGGGCCTGCGTGGGCCTGCACGCGCACACACCGAGCAGTGGCACGCGGTAAAAAATGAAAACAATCTTGCTTATTGAACTCACGCACTGAGCCGTGAACCATAAACTACAATCGATCACATCCACTGATCAAAGAGCATTGATCACTGATCAGTGGTCAGTCTTGACCTTTAGCGTATTCTAGGTCAGTGGCGCCAGTTGGAGTCATCGTGTAAATGCCCCGTTTATAAGGTTGGGGACACCTGCAGTCAGCTGGGACTGAAGACGTCACTGGATGATGACGAAACGTTTCTCGCTACGTCCAGGTGAACAGAATCAACCTTTTTTCCTTACCTGGATGATTAAGCACGCATCGAGTCATGCATTTGACTTTGTCTCTGTAGAGGATGCGATGAACATCCTTTGGCATGTTTTAATTTACGTCCACTTTTAGATTTGAGTAGGCAGCTTGCACTGACAGAAGGCCACCGGCACACAGTATGTGTGTATATGAAATGGATTGTGGGAGGAAGTCCATGCCACCCCACAAAGAGCAAATAGACAAGGTTCAAGGTTCTTTATTTGTCACATGCATAGTTATACACTTGTATAAGTGTCAGGCTACATTTCACTGTGTGTTATAAGTATAACACACAGTGAAATGTAGCCTGACACGCTCCTCGACATGTGCAAAAATTGGGGGGGGTGTAGAGGAAGAACATTATATATATATATACACTGGGTGAATGTGCAGTAGTGGCAGACCTGGTACAAAGGGTGCCAAGAAACTCAAACCTGGCCTCAGGTGTGGATGCAAGCTAAGTAAAAACAGGAAAAAGTTAATGCGGCTCTTAGAATTACACACACACACACTGACCATCACGCAGTGGTCACCGAGTGGTAGCAAAGCTTGAAAAGTACTAATTCCATATATGTTTATATATGTCCACTTTATTTATAGAGCAAAAACACCAAAATACACCAGGACACCAACATAAAGGGAACTGCAGTAATCAGTAAGCAAGTTGATATAAAAACGTGGCTCAATCTGTCAAAATCCTTAGGAAGAAAATAAAGCTTTACCTTAGCAAGAAGTCATAGCTGAATAAAGCTTAAAGCTTATTTGCTTTGTGAATTTAAAGGAGCTGTCAAAGAATATGCCAAGATACCTGACAGAGGAGTGAACAACAAAGCGCTCAAGAATGGTTTTGGAAAGATCTCCTAAATACCATAACCTCCATTTTGCTATTGTTAAGGTGGAGGAAGTTTGAGTTCATCCAGACTTTTATATCAGCAAGACAGTCCGATAACAGTTTCACAGAGTTGTCTTCATGCATGCTCAGACATCCAGGCAAGTAAATCCCAAAAAGCTGATTCTGTTCAACCTTTTGGGATCCAACGTCACTTGGATGAGTGATGAAACGTTTCTCCCACTGAAAACGCTGCGTCCAAGACTTGTTTTTCTTTTTTTATGAATGTCATCAGCAAAGCAGTGGAAAGAGATATTATATTTAAAATAAAAATCGACCCTAGAGCCAACATATATAAGGAAAATAAGAGTGGCCCTAGGATGGATCCTTGAGGAACTCCACAAGTAAGAGGTGCTGCAGCTGAGGAAGAAGCATCTATCTGGACTGAGAAGCTCCTGTTCATAAAGTAAGACTTAAACCACTGTGGAGCAGTTCCCTTAATGGCCACAGTGCTCGAGCCTTCATAACAGGATACTGTGAGTGTCGGCTACAAGCATCAGAAAAACAGGGGTTCCCAAAGATGCGCGGTGAGATCTAAAGTACACGCCGTGAATGCTGATTGGCCCGAAGAAGGCCAAGAGAAAGATGATTGGACTAGAATGGTGATGTCACAAACAGGTTGAGAGCGTGGGAAAGTGGAAGTGATGTGAAGTTTAGATTTAGCCGGCAACACCTGGGAGCAGACGGATGTGAGCTTCCTTATTGAACCTACACGTACGCTTCACTTAACACTGACAAAGACACAGGCTCACACTGGTTTACAGCAGCAGGGAACGACACTCCCAGTAGGGACCAGTACCTCAAATCTGATATTTTTCCAGTAGAAACTGTTGAAATCTTTCACAAAGTGTTTTGGAAGCTGTAGAGGTGAATGAGTGGGAGGTTTTTAAATGACTGTTAGAAGAGATTAAGCAACTTTTACAGCATGTTGATTTCTGTAAACAGTCCTTCAAGATTCCTAAGGACACACCAGGTTTGTCCAGGTTTGTCCTGGTGTGTTCGTCTCTGCGTTCAGCCCCGGGTCTGCGAGTGTATAGGTGTTCCACAGGCAACATGCAAACTGAGAAACCCCAGCAGAACAGCTGCTGTAAATGAGATGAGGTTTCAGTTCTTCCTGACGTGCTCCTCTGCAGGCTGCTGGGCGGAGCGAACAGAGGTGCACAAGGCAGCGTCGCTCGGCCAGGCCTCCCAACTGGAGGAGCTCATTCAGGGCGGAGCCTCGGTCAACATGGTGGCCGTGGATTCCATCACACCGCTGCACGAGGCGTGCCTCCACGGACAGGCCAAGTGTGTGCAGCTGCTGCTTGAGGCTGGAGCTCAGGTGAGTCACAGGCGCAGTAATGTGATCTACAGTCGGTCAAACTGTAGATCAAACAAGTAGAAATGGCTTGATAGAAAACACTCTGTTCCCCATGATGCTGTCAGGTGGATGCAAGGAATGTGGATGGAAGTACCCCGCTGTGTGATGCCTGTTCAGCTGGGAGTTTGGAGTGTGTGAGGCTTCTGCTGCAGTACGGTGCCAAGGCGAACCCTGCCCTCACCTCCCGCACAGCCTCACCCCTGCACGAGGCCTGCATGGGAGGTGAGAGTGTCGCGTGTTGTGCTTTTGTCTGTGTTTTTGGAAAATAAAAGTTAATTTTATATATGTTTGTATTTCAGGAAACTCTGAGTGTGTGAAGCTGCTGATTTCCATGGGAGCTTGTCTCGAGGCGTATGACCTTTACCACGGCACCCCGCTGCACGCGGCCTGTGCTAACGAGCACACGGACTGTGTTAGAGAGCTGCTCAATGCAGGTGAGGGTCTGCACAGTAGGATGAATCAAACACAGAGTACAACACAGTATAAGCTACCTTACAGTCAGCGTGCTAACTGTAGACCAGCAGGTATAAGGAGCAGATGAGAACACATTTTTAGCCCCTTACCCCGGAGCCGTAAAAGGATGGTGGGTACTGTTGCTGGTCACGCTGGGAGTGTGAACGCTCCGCTTTGGGAACACGAGAACGAGGCAACAGGATTTTCGTCCTGATGCCACAGGTGTGTGAGGAGCAGAGAGAGGTTTCCAACATGCTGTTGGTAAAAGCACGAGTGTTCTTCAGACATTATTGGCACACAATCACAGAAATGCTCCAGAAAGAACAAAAAGCACCTCCGTCAGTAATGTTTGCCCCCCTGAGAAACTGAGCTTTGTGTTGAGGCGCGGCACGAACCGCCGCGGTGCAACGATGTGTTAAATAACCACACCGACGTCTTCCTTCAGGCTTCAATGTTTCTGTTCTGCGTAGGCGCTAAAGTGAACGCCGCCAGGCTGCACGAGACTCCGCTGCACCACGCTGCTAAAAGCATGCGGGTGGAGACGATCGAGATGCTGGTGGAGTTTGGAGCCAACATCTACGCTCGAGATCAACACGAGAGGAGACCCGTGGACTACACCACGCCGGGCTCTCCCTCTGCAGCCTGCCTACAGTCTTATGAGAGTAAGTTTCATGAGTGTGCAGCACCAGCAGGAGGCACGAGAGGATCATTTTCACTTCCACGAAGCGTCAGAAAGACGACACCTGACATGTGCCATAACATTCTGATGCACAGCTGCTCAGCTGTCTTTCACTTCTCCAGCTTTACTCTCACAGTGAATCAGTGTTCTAGAGGCTGACACGTCATTTTGTTCTTGTGAAAAATGTCATATTATCATTTGCATGTGTTATGAACAGAGATTTGACATGTTTTCCCCGTGTTCAGCCTCTCCTCTGAGTCTGCAGCAGCTCAGCAGGTTGGCAGTGAGGAGGAAGCTCGGCACCAGGGCTCTAAATGTCATAGGCCAGCTGGAGGTCCCTAAACTCATCACCAGCTACCTCTGCTATCAGTGAGCGCCACCTGCAGGAGGAGCCGACCGGCGCTCAAAGGACTGGAAACTGCACAGCACTGTGTTAAATATGAGCACAGCTGGCACAGCTCTGGAGCTGCTGCCTGAGATTCCTTTAGTTTAAGAGCCCTGCCATGCACACACTGCAGCAGCTATTGCACTCGGCGTGTTCAGGCTGTGTGATCGCATTAGTGCTGCTGTAAGATGAGATGTTTTTAAAGAGCAGAGTAACACTGACTTTCACTTGGCTTGCTCTCTAACACACACACACACACACACACACACACACACACTGAACACATGTTCTTTGCTTCTGTCTCGTTTGCAAAGCTAGTTTAAACATGTGTGTTGAACGTGGACAAAATATGTGGATGTTGACTCTGATGTTGTGACATCACCACCTGTTAACAGGAAGTGTTTAAATGCACAGTGTCTGTGCTGTAAATGCCTTTAATGCTGCTGAAAACACACGATACACGTTTAATGTTTGGTTTCTATGCTGGTCGACAGTTTGTGAGTCTGAGAGGAAGCACAAAGCAGCAACACACTGCTGCACTGCACGTCTTTGGGTATGACCTCGAGTCGGGAGGAAACGAGAGTGATGTTAGTCCCGCAGCTACTTTAAAATAAGCTCAGCACTTCACTCTCTGCATGTGATGCGTTTAGTCGACTGGCAGTGATGGCAGGGACAGCGAGTGGAAACGCAACAGCAGCTTTTCTATCTGCTGATGTTAACACAAGCAGCACTGACAGACTCGCCTCCTACAGTAGCTTCTGTTATCAGAGACGGCGGCTCTCACACCTTCTCTTTGACTTTGTTAGTTAGATGATGTGTGGGGGACTTGTTTGCCAGCGACTAATCTGAGTCCTAAACAGCTTCATGAACAGTCTGTCTACCTCCAGAGCAGAGTGTGCTTCCAATCCATGACTGTGTAAGGCTGTTTATTTTTAACTGGAAACGACGCTCAGGAAGACGAGATGTTGCTTTTGGAAGCAGCTAATGGTTTCTGGATCAAACGCTGGATCTGCTGGGACAGCGCAGCACAGACTCAAAGTATGAAATGATGAAGTGGGGCATGGCGTGCAAAGGAAAGAAAGCTTCTCGTAAGAGGAATACCAAGCAAGTCTGCTGTCAGGGCTGCAGCGTGAAACTCTGCAGATGCTCCCTGCTGGTGCAGTTCCAGGAGACGCTGATCCTGGTCACTTATTTATAGCCGTGAGACATTTATTCCATTAAATCTGCTCCACAGGCGACGCACTGAGCCCTGTCAGGTCGTAATATTTTTAACAGGAGGCACAGGAAGCTGGTATGAATTCCTTCAAGTTCTTTATATTGTTTCTTTTTCCCTGTCTGGCAGTTATTAACTGTGATTTATCCTTGGAAAGGGAGTCAGGCCACAGGCCTCTCTTTAGCAGTGTTACTGGATTATGTGTCTGTAAATACCTGCAGCACATTCTTAATAATAATAATATTAATGGTCTTAATGATCAGCCAAACGTCTCGGGAACCGTTTAACTTCTGGGTGGTCTCTGATGAAGCAGTCGTTGTTTTTAACACCACTGCTGATCTCACAAAGACACCGTATTCACAAATCACAACTGTCACTGACTCGTGCTCAGGTTACATCACCTACAGAGAGTGGACGCACATCTGTGACCTCACACTGCTGCAGAAGCGCTTCACAGCTGGATTCTGTTGAGTGACCACTGGGTGGTGATGAGTGTCACACTCTGTGCTCTCTGATCTACGTCCACACTGATGCATGCTTTTCTCTCTGTTTTGGCCTCCCGTCCACACTGAGACGCCGTTTTCGCTCAAGGAAAACGCAGCGGTTTGAAAACGCAGCATTTTGCGTCGCAGTGTGGACAGCGCAAACGTAGACTTTCTAAAACAATGACGCATTTTACTCTGTGAAAACGCAGGGTGGACGCAGAGCGTTGTCAAATCTATCTGGGCTAATGTGGAGGTGGTACAAACATTCATGTGTGGGCTCAGGGACGTCTCTCAGTTTCAGGCAGGTACACTCCTCTCGTCACATTCACCAGCAGACGGCGTCTTTGTGACTGGGTAACATGGTGGCTCCGCCCTTTATAGTTTCCATACTTGCAACTATTCCATTTGAAAATAACAGCAGCAGCAAGCCCGAGTCACACAGGTCGCTCTGCAAACTCCCGTTTACCAGGGAAAATGTGGATCCCACACCCAGCTGCCAAGTAGGCGCTACTGTGAAACTGGCTGCAAAGATAGTTAGTTAGTTAGTTAGTTAGCAAATGTTGGTATTTTCATCCAAACTACAAGGAAGTTCCTGGTGGAGCCTCCATCACAAACCCAACAGCCACCCGTGAGCTGGTTGGAGAATCTTTTATTGAGGAGAAAACAAGCAGACGGTTTCATGCCGAGGTTAGTTTATGTTGTGTGTAAGAAGCGACTCGACCATTCGATTGGCTCCTGTAATGCCTCCTCTCACTGACATAATACATTTCCATGTCGCAGTGCTTCATGTTATAGCCTGAACCACGAGAACTCGCCTCTTTTCTTCCTCGCACACCTGATGACATGAAGGATCAACTCTGTGCACGTGCAGCCTGCTGACATCACCCTTCAGTGTTTTAGCTTCTCCTCGCTGCTGTCTTCAGCTGCCAGCCGGCACAGTTACCTTGCCCAGCTTTAAAGAGCACGGGGCATCTGTCAGCGCTCGTGCAGATCAGCACCTGCTGTGTTGCCTGTTGGTCTGACAGCTTCAGCAAGAATTCAGAACCAATATTTCATAGTTCATGCCTTCATCCAAATCTCTGTTCACTCCCTCGTTTGGCCAAACGTGAGCGGGCTTCACGATGCTGGCCTGCTGTCATAAATACGCACGCTGTAAAAAGTTAATCAAAATCTAGATTCCTAGAAACGTACCATGTCAGGCTGTTACTCATTTGAAAGAAATGCAGCCGGGGTAACGTCAGCCTGTAAATGGTTTGGAAGCACAGCTCTCACGGAGCGCTGCCTTCAACAGCAAATCAAATCCTCTGCTTCAGGCTGAAAATAACTGCTATGAAATGTGTTTGGTGTCAAAGGCTTGGGCTGAAGAACGACACGAGGGCAGCGCCCAGCTACTGAAGATAAGAAGCGTCTCTCAGTCCATAACAGAGCTTTGAAAGCAAAGCTTGCTGTAGACAGCATTTCTTTTCTGCTGATTGAACAGATGCAGTTCTCTCTCAAGCACTGATTAAAATCCTGATCAATAACACACAACGTGTCCTCAGTATCCATGTTGTTAAACTGCTCTGCATGTGATGAATAAACTTAAAGTGCACTAACGATGTGTTTGCTGACCTTTTTTTCCTGCATGAATTCAGAGAAACAACAGGACCTGCATGCTGGCCCGGGCCATCATGGCGGCATCGGTCTGTGTCAGATCACAACAGCAGGTGCTGAACAGGCCAACTTATTCTAGAAAGCACCGTTTGTGACCAGCATAGGATTGTTGACAGCACTGTAGCATGGCGTTTTATTTCTCCCGTGTCGTTCCATCATTGAAGAGATGCTCGATGG
>NC_137934.1:40901615-40934115 GCF_963969265.1 Rhamphochromis sp. 'chilingali' | reverse complement strand
ACGAATAAAAGATCCACGGGCCCAAACACAGCAGAGGTCTAGTCATCACACAGCAGGTGGTAACTCAAGCAGCTGTTTGACAGAAGAGTCGGTCACAATCAGTTTGGCCTCAGAGGCTCAGATGTTCTGTGGCTCATGTTTTCTTACTCCAGGTGGATGCAGCACAGACTGAGAGTGAAGGAACTGATGTTGTGTTTCTAAAAACGTCACCTCATGGTGAGAAACAGCACCAGCCACCTGTGAGCCAGTGCGTGAAGGATAACAACAATGTGTCTGGTTGAACAGTCGGCCTGACCGTTGCCACTCAGTATGACAGGTCCTTCCTAAGAACACTGACTGTTCATTCTCAGCCCAGATTTAAAACGAGTCATGACCACAGCGCTGCTGCTGAACAGATTCTTCATGTGTGTCCTGACCGAAGCTGGAGAACCAATCAAAAACATCCTTCAACACTAACCAGGTGAGGTCACTGCCAGCCTTCAAGCGTCACACGCTGAGAAAGAACACACCCGTCCCTCTGTGAATACCTGAGGATGAAACTGTACAGTGGTTGCCCTCCCTGATCAGACTACGTTACACCTGTCTATTTATGCTTCATGTTCAACCGGGCAGCTCCCATTAAAAGCAAATATTCACATACCAGCTCAAGGTGAGGTTGCATAACGAACCTGAAGAACTGTTAGATCATTTGAAGAATGCTGAGACACATGGCTGCCAGTCGAAACCAAGCCAATGCAAAGTTTCAGATTTATTGTTCCTTACATGAGCTTAGAGCCCAGCGTGAGCTGTGTGCAGGTCTCTGCTGTTCGATCCCCGCCTGCTGCCGCCCGTGCAGGACGCTGACCACGAGCGTGTGAATCGCAGAGAGACAACACACCGAAAGAGCAGAGGAGTGTTTGTGTGAAGCTGCTACCTGTGGATGAAAGCTGCACGCGTGATTGTTGATGAGCTCTTTCTGCCACACAGACACAGAGATGCACATTAAACAAAGATGTTCACACACAAGCAAATGCTCGTGTGTCACTTTGGCTACGTTCACTCTGCAGGTCTTGATGCTCAATTCCGATTTTTTGATCAAATCCGATGTTTTTGTCTGCTCGTTCACACTACAAATAAAATGCGACAGCAAACGCGCTCTAGTGTGAATGCTCAAAGCGGCCCGCATGCGCAAAAGAAGATGTCACACACAACGCGCTCTGTTTAGACCCAGAGCAACAGTATTGTTTGACTGATGGCCCTTAATATAAAGACTTCGGTCTTCACGTTTCCCAATTTTTGCTTTAAGTTATTTTGTTATTTACATAATAATGTAAATAACCTAATAATGATCCTTATTGCCGTTTAAGAGAGGAGCGGTGCTTCAAAGGATAGCTGCAGATTTCTGTCAGAATCTGCAGATTATACAGTACAAATTAAATGTTCACGTTTCTCCAACGTTGTCTTCCCAGCAGTTTCACTGACATCTACACTGGATGGCCAGGAAGCGTTCGCGATGTCTTCTCGGGCGCTGATAATTGGCTTCAGTCTTGTGTCGGTGACGTAAAAGGCGGATTTAATGCGACTTGACCGTTCACACAGCAGTCGCTTTCTAAAACATCGGATATGTATCGGATTCAGTACCACATACGAAAGTGACCCAGATCGGATTTGAAAATATCGGATTTGCGCCGTTCACACTGTCATAGCATGATCGGATATGGGTCGCATAGGGTCAAAAAATCGGATTTGATGCGCTTTCGCCTGCAGTGTGAACGTAGCCTTTGACTTTTCTATCCACGGTTTGTTGGTTTTGTTCACTTTGAAGTGACGCACGAGCACATTTCTGTTTCATGCACATATTCAACGACTTCACGTATGTGAGCATTTAAAGAATGTCAACAGGATGTTTCAAGCACTTTATTAATTAGCTAAAGATGGAAGCAACTTTAATTGGCTACTTTAAACTTACAGTTTTTTATTTAAAGCCTTTACTCATTGCTCCAGCAACAGTCCTGTTATTGTTAAAACTGTGAATCAAAGAGTGTTTCTGTTAAAATCATTATCATAACGACTATTTGGACACTTCACTCATCAGTATCATACAGTTATGTGTTTGCAGCTGGGCCCCATCATTGTTTGTCAGCGTTCACACTGTAGAGGTTTTTATAAACAACTGAATTAAAGCTGCACTGGAATGATTTTCCTCCTAAACGCCGTCTGACGACTGATAAATGTTCCTGTGAGAGCGGCTTTGTCCCGTCTGTGTGAGCTGATGTCATTATGTCACCTGAAAAACAAATGTGGAGAACAGAATGTGCTGAAGCTGCTGTTTGGTTTTCAGATTGTGTTTCTCTCCCTGACAGCTGCTAATTACACGGCCTCACCTCAGTGTGCGCACGCTGAGAGCTCGCTCTACATACCAGCAGAGATGTCGGTGCTGGGGCTGAAGGAGGAGCCGTCAGGTTGTAAATACTTTGGCACAATGTGTGTGTCGCTGCTTTGTATGCTGAGATTCTTGAAACCTGTGCTTGTTATGTACTGAATGCCACATAAATATGCTAAATATATGATGAACGTGACCCCATTCTTCTGTAATAACACAGCGGTGAAGCAGTTTTGGCAGGTACAAGTCAAGTTACCTAACTCGTTGGCTCCCGATACAAATCACTGAAATGTGATGTGTGTGACGTTCCAACACAAGTCGTGTCCGGACCCTGTGAGTGTGGTGGGAGACCTGAGGCTGGGCCCACCCCACCGTGCTGGACCAGTATTATATGCTCACTTCATACACTTGATGATTAAGATGAAACAATTAAATCTGGGTAAAATTATTAAGCTCTGTAATCCCTGTGTTGAACTGAAGAAGGACAAATCAGATGTTAAAGGTCAGTCGTGGTAGAAATGCAGGAGAGCACGTCGTTCAGAGACACGGCGGCAGGCGAGTGAGCGATGCACGCAGTCCTGTTCCAGCTGTCACTGCTGCAGACACAGCTGCGTCACCACCGCTAAGATTCGTCTCTGCCAACAAACACGCAGATTAAAAAAGACTTTTTGTTTTAAACATACAGAACGAATTATGACCGAGTCAAACGTGTGTGATTACCAGTGTCATCTGCAGGAAACAGAGCTGAGTAAAATTCACAGTGATGTTTCTAACATCAGGGTCAAAGAACGCACGTCGATGACTAACACAGTATGTTGCTGAAACAGGAACAAACATTTGGGCCTCTTTACAGCAGGAACCAGCGGAGTGCATGTCTGTGAGGAGCGTCCGACTCCAAAGCTCACGAACTTTGGCTGAAATGATCACGTTTGATAAAGTGATTACAGCTGCACTGCTGTGATGCAGTTTTGTTCTGCAGCCTGCTGCAAAGCTGCCCGGAAACAACAGCAGAGTAGTTTGAGTATCTGAGTCTGAGTGAACAGTCGGTTTAATGGCAGCTAAGTGATCGTGCCTTTGCCCCAGCTGCACCTTTGGAAAAGCCTCCCTGCTTCTGCTCGTGCCTCAGACTCTAGCCAATCCTTCCAATCGAGATGGAAAGCGTACTTATTTAACCTGCTTTCTCAGTTCATACCCTTTTTAAACCTAGAATAACGTTTATTGCTGGTTTTTGCATTCATCCTCCTGAATTGAGCATAACTATTTTACTCTTCCGGTCTGCGAGTGCCTACCTCCTAACTGTGCCCGATCTGTAATGAATTATGCTGAGTCTCTGTATCATTGTGAGCACTTTGGTGCCTTTGGGTTTTTCAATGTGTATATAAATGAAACTGTATTGTATTGTGAGTGTGTGCATGCACCTTTGTGTAACCCCTCGCTGTGTTTGCTGTAGCTACGTGTGTGTGTCTGCAGACACTGTGTGCCTTCAGCAATAAAACAAAGACTTAAACTTTCCCTGCAGCATTAAATCGCTGCTTCTCTCTAAACTCTAATAACAGTTTATTGAAAGATCAGATTAGCCTGAACAAATCAGCCTGGCGCCTGAAAGGAGAACAGTTTGGACCTGCAGCCATCCTGCCCTGCTTTCAAAGCTCACGTGCTTCTTTGGTGCTGGCTGGTGAGGCTGATGGCTTCTGTCATCGTCTCGTGTGTTTATCCCCTGCTGATGTGCCAGAGAAGTACTGAAGCTAAACGCTCACAGCTCAGTGACATTCATCCAATGCAGCCTCACGGCAATTTGTGCAATTCTCACAGCCATGAGCTGTCCATGCTTTTCTGGTTCCCTGTCCAGCAGACAGAGCGCTGACACGAGGGTCTGCAGACCGTCGGTGATGAAGGGAAGAGTTTCTCTGCTCACATCAGACCTCCAAACTTCACTCTACAAAGTTTTCACTTCTTTTTAAACACATTAGTATCATAAAATACTTCATTAGGAAACTAAATACTTCCTATAGAAACACCAGTACCTGTTTTCTTCTGCTTGTCCTGGTCAGACTGCTGTGAAAGATGATGGAGCATCTGTGCTCACATTCATACCTGTAGCTCATTTGCCAGTTAGTCAGACTCCACACATAAAGGCTCCGATGGATTTGAAGCCAGGACATTCTTCCTGTGAGGAATCGGAGGAAAACATGTTTGTGTCCATGATGCCAGCAAGTAGATTCCTTTTTTATTACCTTCTCACACTTTGACATTAGTTGATAACACCAAAGCTGCTCTAACCCTGCAGTTTGGCCTCCCGCCCACTGAGACGGCGTTTTCAGTCAAGGCAATCGCAGCGTTTTCAAAACGCTCTCCAAGCGGAAACATTTGAAAACGCAGTTTTCGTGTCGCAGTGTGGACAGCGAACCCGGAGCCTTTCTAAAACGATGATGCGTGTTGGTCATGTGATGCAGTCATGTGACCAATTAAACTAAGATAGCAGAGGGCATTACACAGCAGCTGTTCTGTTTGACAGCCCTGTTAAAGATGAATATCAGTCTGTACATGCTGCAGAGAGCTTTTCTTCAAATTCTTTAATTCTCACTCGCTTTTGCAACGTTGTACTTTTGTGTTACTCGCAGCAACAGCTCCACCTCATTGTGAGTCCATTTAAAGAACTCGCTGCTTTTCCTCGACATTCTGCCGCCACGTTTCAAAGAGCCGGAGAGTAAATAAGCGGCAGACGGAAATGAGGCAGGTCGAATCTTCTTGTGTCGAATCTTCTTCTTCATGCGCAGGACTGGAACGTAAGCGTTTTCAGACGTTTCAATGTGGACGCACAACTCTGTGAAGACGACTGAAAATGCTGGTGTGGACGCGGAGCGTTTTCAGACGAAACATTTCTCCGGATCAGTGTGGACGTAGCCGCAGAGCGCACTGCTGTGGAGCTGTGAGCGCTGCACTGTCATACAAACACAAAGCTGTAGGAACATGTCACAGCTCAGCAGGCAGAATGATGGATCTGCAGTTTCAGATGTGTCTGATATCCAGATGTGCAGGTCTTGGAAGCGTGTTGGTTGTGTTCACATGTTTACTGGTGTATTTTTGTAGTTCTCAGGTGAATATCTCCTTTATAGAGCAGGCCTTGTGCAGCGTCTCTGACCTCTGACCTCCTGACCTGGCATTCCCTCTCTGCACCTCCACCCCTCCCTTCTCCGTGAACACTCTGAGCACATGTGGATCTGTCACTCTCATGCTGACGCAGCATTTTGCTTTTCTCTTCACGTTTCCACGTTTCCACACCTTCTCATCGCTCCAAAGCCTGATTACTACGCCGACACTGTAGCTTTCCACAGGAAATGCTTACTCACACTTTCCAGGCTCACTTGTGAAAACTGGAAAATCAGCAACGGATCAGAGAGCAGGGAAGGGGACGAGTGTTATTCCTGGAAACGGTCCACACCACCTCCACCACGGCCGCCTGCTGCGCCACTAACCCAGTTGTAGTACCTCTGAGATGTGTGTGGGGAGGGAGGGTGAAGGTGAAAGGGCAGCAGGTTTGCAGCGTGAGGTGGCGTGAGAGAGCGAGCAGGCCGACACATCGGAGGAGAGTGTGCGTTTGTGCGCACTGTTCAGAGCACTGATTATTACAGCCCTACAGATCCACCACAGAGGCTCCGTCACTTCCACCCGTCGCTCTCCCTCACATTATTCATTTGATAGAAGCATTGAAAGCACCTTGTACCATTAATCTTGATTTATAATGACATAATAACCTGGAAGACCACATCTTTAAACTGTGTGGGCTCCTGACAAACGTGTCTGTCTGCTGCTCAGGAGACAAAAACCAAAGACAGTAAAACGTCTGCTGCAAACATAGTGATGAGTCTGACTTTGTACACAGGCAGGTGTATATACTATGGCACAGCATGCATTAACACTGGCTGAGGAACTCCAGAGTAACTTATCATATCTCAGGCCTGCATCCTCTGAACATCACAGATTTAAGAGGCCTAACTGTTAACGTCCTCTTTTTTCCTAGCACATGTCCACTTGTGTTTCCAATGCGACGCCCCGACAAACCTCACACGTCTCTAAGCGAGATATCCCCTCGACCCTGTCGGGATATTGCGTAACGTCTGGATTCCTTGCACCGTGGCTGTGAAGCTCAGCGCAGACGTCTGCTAAGGCGTTTGATCCGACGTTGGGACCAGCCCAGCCAAAATACGAGCTTCTGATGCGAATGGAGTGAAGTTTTCCATCAGAGGCGGAGCGCTGAATGTCTGCAACCAGGGGCCACGCGGTAGGAAAGCAGACACATGAAAAACGAGACAGAGAGCGAGCGGTGTTTTTCATCGTGTTTGGAGCTCAGCTGGACGCATGAGCATTTTCTTCCAGAGGATATTTACTGCTTTAATGATGGGCTGTCTCCACCATCTTCCACAGGTGTAACCGGCCAGCTTCTGGGATGCTTTTGCCACTAAGCTGCATATAACCCCTCTCACTGGGCATGCTGGCATGGTAGCAATAATGCCCTGCATACGTCTGCATGTATGCAGACCCCTGTAAGTTTTTCCAGTTGGCAGTGTGAAATGCTGCGAGTTTATTGGTCAGTGTCGGCTTTCTGAAGGAAAACCCTCTTTGAATATTTTACAAGACAGTTAAAATTCTTCAGGGTCCTTCGAGCAGATCAGTTTCAGGGAAATTCATCTGCTCAGTAAGAGACTGTTGACACAGATACTCTGCAGCTGTGTGTGTGTGTGTGTGTGTGTGTGTGTGTGTGTGTGTGTGTGTGTGTGTGTGTGCGTGTGTGTGTGTGTGTGTGTGAGCGTGTGCGTGTGTGTGTGTGTGTGTCCTGTCGGTTTCAGGGTGGCAGGCAGGTGCACTGTCAGGCTTTTAGGCCCTGTGACAAAAGGTCAAAGGTCAGATTCTTATGAGGGAGCTAAGCAGTAGGACATTTGTCAGCTTGTCAGTAGGAGGCCGACTGTGGATGTTATGGAGGACGTGTACCTGCAGTGGGCTGCAAACATGTGTGTAAAGAATAAAATGCTGACACCAGTGATCCCAGTATGACCTACAGGTGAGTCAGTAAGACTGGAAACATATATGTGAGTACACTTCATTACATAATAAAGTGTGCTGCCATTGCCTGCTGCTGGGTTTTTCCTTTAATTAAGTGCATGTTGGTGTTTCTTCCTGTATCCACTCCACAGAGAGGGACTATTTTCCTTATGTAACAAACCCACATCAGGTCAGATCTGTCTCGGCTGCATTGGCAGCTCTTACTCTCTGTTTGGTGCCTATAATGGTTTTTAAAGGGGATGAGGTTGGATTACGGCTGGAATGACACAGCCACATCCATCTTTTGTTACACTCATTATATAATCCTGGTGCCGACACTGTGGCAGAGACTGTTGTCTAGATCTTTGTCAGTGTGCATTAATCTTTGCAGATTAGCGGCTTTGTGCTTCGTCACCCTCTGTGTTCACATGACCTGCTGTATTTGGACTGTATAACAGGTGAACAGGAACATTTCCACGCAGGTAGAATTTATCACACAGACTTAAGAGATCAAGTGTAATCAGCTGACTCCCACACATCTGCTACGACACGCACCACATCACAGCCAGCACACTGCTCCACAGACTGTATGGCTTCAAAGCAGCTGAGCTGAAGACAGAAACAGTTTCATTGTTACTATGAATTGGTTCTTTGATGAATGAGCACAGAGTGTTTCTGACACAGTGGGACATCATTTCTGTGAGTGTGGATTAACACACGTCCTGCAGTGAAGGATGCGCCAAAAATAAGACTCAGTGATGCTGCTGTGATTCAGCGACTCACGGATGAGGTCAGGTGGGCGTCAAAAACAACATTGTGATCTACAGTGAGAGGAGGCAGCGGGTGGAGCAATGAACGTGAGCGGAAGGAAGTGAATGAGAGGGTGTAGGGTGCAGTGAAGGAGCGAGGAGTCGAGGACGTGATGTCGTACCTGGGCCAGTGCACAAAAGTCATGAAGAAGAGAGTACAAGCTCACCAAACAGACTGTGGAGCGGCTAGCATCAGTCTGGTTTCCTGGATGATCGCAGTGGAAACCTGGACAGCACCAGTAGACTTTCCTTCAGAAACCACACGCATGAGGTTCAAGCAGGACTGGCAAGGATATACCTCGAGGGTGAACTCCCGCGCCGACTGAGAAACGAGCTACTACTTCATAAATCAACCAGTAATTGCCTCCAGACTCTAAGTGCACGTTGATTAAAGGCCCAGCGCACACAGCTTGTGTACAGCTGGTGTAAATCTAATCAAAGTTCAAGTATATTTAACTTTTGGATTGTTTTGAGGAGATCGAGCACGCTGTGATCTCGTCATTCATCACTGTGGTGAGCAGCACAGTCTTTGCAGCTCTTGGCCAGAACAATGCAAACAGATAAGCTAGTTTGTGGATGCAGCAAGTAAGCGTGTAAATTCCTGATTGTTTATGTTGACACTGAACTGCTCACCACCTCTCCTGCTTGGACTTCGCTTCCTTCCACACACTTGTCTGAACTAGTATTTCCAAAGACCTCGCCCCCTTTTTCACCTCGTCAACACCTAAAATATGGAAAACAGCTGCCTTCAGCTGGATTTCCCAGCATGCCATTGCATTTGTAGTGCTCCCCTGGTCCGCCTGACCTCACCTGCAGTTTTAAACACTCGGCTGTCTGCACGGAAACACTGACAAAACTCAAACGTTCCCCTGCTGTCCACAGCTTTTGATCCACAGCAGCTAATACCAGAAACACGCTCACGCACGCACACCCAAAGCAGAGCTTCTACACTGGCACCAAGACGACTCCCATGTCACCGTTAGCTCTGATAGGTCAGCACGTGTGCCATCAAAGCCATAACAGAGTTTCCCAGCCCTGCCATTGTGCCACGCTCCATGAATTGTTGCGTAACATGATGAAATGTACTGATTAATGCGGGCAGGATCCAGACTATTCACACAGGCCAGGCACACTTTTAGATTTGCAGAGGCTCGCTGTGAAATCGAACACCTACCTAAGCTGTAGCTGCAAACATCTGCAAACATTTAACTGCTGCTAAATCGTGCTGAAGCTGCATCGCTGTGTGGATGCAGGCTGAAATGCACAAACACCTCATTTTTGCTCCTTCACCGTTTAATCTTTTCATCTTCTCCCTCTCTCTCTCTCTCTCTCTCTCTCTCACACACACACACACACACACACACACACACACACACACACACACACACACACACACACACACACACACACACACACCGGCCTCTATCCAACATCTGCTTTGGCGAGACGTTCAATTTAGCTGTGACTTCCAGTAGGAGCCATTAGAAGCTGGACAAGGTCTGAGGCTGCGAGACAAAGGAGGCTTTTCACCCTCAGACCTGACTGACTGCAGTTTAACGTCACGGCCACAGGAGCACTGATGTGCAGGATGTTCACACAGAAAAAGAATTAGGATATGAGGTGAATGTCAGTGTTTATTTTAGTGTTTAATGATGCAGGTTCAGTGGTAACAGCTGTTTTTATGGGTGGGAGCACCTAACAGCTGGAGTTGGTGGAGGCTAACCAGGAGATTTAACACAAAGAGGAAAGGACAGAAAGCAAATAAATACAGTAATAATCCCATTATTGATTCTTCAGTATGACACTGATCACTACATGTGGCTCCATGCTGGGAGCTTCATCAGCATCCTTTCCAAGAAACCAGTCAAAATAAAACAAGTGGAGGAGATGATGACAACCTGTGATGTGAGGAGTTATCATCTACCTCCAGGAGTGGATTCCAGCTCAAAGGCATTGTGACTGAAATGTGTTCAGTTCCAAGTCTCTGCTTTGTTTCCAATACAAATCTACATTCACAGCTTCAGCAGGTACACCTCGCTGCACTGACAGCTGCAGAACGTGTGGTCTGCACAGCCATGATCCAAAGGTCCCGTTGCATTTTACTGACCTGATGACTGAGCATGCATCAAGACATTGATTGGGTATATTTGGGCACATCACAGCCTCTGTTTTTAGGCTTTGTGTGATTGGGGTGTGTTACAGATAAAGTGCGATGATAAAGCCCACTCTGCTGTGGAGCACAGTGTTCTGTGTTGCTGTGTTCAGCATATTTTAAAACAAAGGCCTGTTTTACAAGAACAGTGTGACTTTGGAAGGTAATGATCTTGAGCTGAGCTGAGCTGGCTCAGCCTTGCTGAAATGCCTCCAGTTTAGCCAACCATCATGAATTAAGAGACATCCATAAAACTGTTGACAGGACACTAGTGAAGCTTTGTAAGACTGTTTCCAGCGCTGACAAAAGCATATTTTCATCATATAATTACGATGTAATTTTCTGTGGGAAGAGACAGAGCCAGCCAGTTAGACATGCACTCATGGAAGCAAACTCATAGGCTTTGGCCAAGATCCTGAGCCCTGAGTTATCACTGATGCATTCATGGTACTGTGAGTGTTTGTGGGAGGGTTAGACCAGGTGCTGAGGCACAGAATAAAAGGACTGGGTATTGTAAAGTACTTTGAGAGCTCAGTTAGAGGTTGTTCCAGGGAGTCCAACTCCAGGCCTCGAGGGCCGGTGTCCTGCAGGTTTAGGTGTGTCCTTGATCCATCACAGCTGATTCAAATGGCTCAATGTCAACATGTCCTGAAGTTCTCCAGAGACCTGCTAATAAACTAGTCATGTGATTCAGGTGTGTTGACCCAGGGTGAGATCTAAAACCTGCAGGACACCAGCCCTCGAGGCCGGGAGTAGAACAACAATATACAGGTTACCAGTCAGCATACTGGGCCAGAACATCGACTCTAGGAGGCGCCCTCCCAGTCAGACGCCTGGCTCTTTTCTCAGCTCTACTCTGAGCTCGTCACCTGTAAAAACATAAAGAGAATCTTTTTATTTGTTTATGGTTTATAAATATGTTTATGACATCAAACTGTGGGAGGTTTTCAGACACAACCAAACAAAGGGTTTCAGTTTAGATTGCTATACCAGCAAATGTGAAATTTCCATTACCTGGGCATCTGTCAGGTATTCGTTTTCACTTGCTTTGCAGAACTGCAGCTCCTTCACTGATCACAGACTCTCATGTTAAAATGTCCAAATAAACAGAGTTAGAAAGCGTGTTTACCGTCTGCTACAAACAGTCCGTTTGGCCTGTGTGGATAGTTTGTGGAAGCAGCTGATCGGTGGGGGATGTTTCGGCATTGCAGACGACGCTTCATTGATGTGTCCTCACTGACCTCACTGACCTCACTGACCGCTCTACCCTGTGATCCAAATATGACCTCTGCTGGCTCCCAAAGCACGAATGTCACAGTGTCACAAAAAGAGTTTAGCACGAGTGGGTGATGCCACAGTGGCTCCAGCTTACAGTGAGGATGTACATCAAAAATACACATTTGTCCAGTGATGTGTTGGAAGGCTTTCGTCCAAGCAGCACTGTGTTGTTCATATTTGTGAACTCACGTTAGTTCCTGCTGCAGGCTTTAATCCACAGAGCTAACACTAACAGACCATAAAACTAAACCGGTGCCACTCTCTCTGTGTACAATCCCTCATCTGATTGTGCTCAGTGTGTCTGCAGCAGCGTAAATAACATCCATAATATCCACTCAGCATTACTGCTGTTTGACACTGTGTTTATTAGCAGTCACCATCACAGTATGAAGACTTTTATGGCTCTGGCTTTCATTGGGCACGTGACACCAACTGATGTTGGAACATGCTAACAAGAGCATTCTGGGTAGGACGTGGTGCAAAGCCGTGGGCGTGGGGCGCCGCCAGACCGAACTGGAAGCTGGAGCTGGAAAAATCCTGGTTGGTAGAAGTGGGTGAAAGCTCTGAACGATGGTCATGGTGCGGCATGTAACTGTGTTACAAGATGAAGAAAGGCCTGCGCGTGTGTGTGTGTGTGTGTGTGTGTGCGTGTGTGTGCGTGTGTGTGCCTGCACACGCACATATGTGGGCTCGTTAGTTGCCCTCAGAGGAGCAGGAAACCCAATCTTTTCATGGCTGCTCTAAGTCGTTTGACTGTGTGGAGCTGCCAGGGCTTTTAAACCTGTCTGCTGCACACATTAGGAACGAGGCTGGATAAATAAGCCCCGAGTCGGTGCTGACCGTGTGTGCGTGTGTGCCTCTGTGGTTTCCCTGCATAGGAAATGAAAGACCAATCAAAGTGGGCTGTGTCAGGGTTATTAGTGCACATTGTGTTTATACAAGGAGAGCTGGGAGGAAGAAAAACAGAAAGGAGTGTGAAAAAGAGCAGACATCAGCAGCAGCACGGAGGCAGTTTCACACACACTCATGTGTACGTACAGGCATTACTGGACGCTCACAGAGGCACAGCGGCATAAAAAGTAAAAGACCGTAAGATGAGGCACAAATGGGAAAGCCATTGTTACAGCCATCTCTTGAAATGAGAGACAACACTGATGCTTAGATGGCCATAAAGTATTTCCAGTTTGAGGCTCTGTGTCCTGTGTTTAAATGTAACCAAAGGCACATTTCTCCCACAGAAACCCTCTCCTCTTGTTTAGATAGCACCAAATCAGACAGTGGGAAGGAAAACCTCCCTTCTAACAGGAAGAAACCTCCGGCAGAACCAGGCTCAGCAGGCGGTTATGGTACATGTGGTGTGATGGTGTTTCCATGCCAGAACACTATGACTGGCAATGTTAAACAACATGAAGACCATGATGATTGAAGCTTGTTGTCAGTCCAGAGCTGATTGGCCCTCATTTCCATCTTCCTCACAACGTGTGTTACAGTCCACTTCCTCTGTAACACTGTAACAATTTCACTTGGTAACTTCTCTGAACAACAACATTGTAACTAATACAGACGAGTAACTCCAGAATGGCTGCAACACACATGAGAAGCCAAACACATCGTAGAACATGTGCTCGTATATAAAAACTAAGAAACTGCTCCATCCTGTGATTACAGCAGCACGCCGCCAAACGGTGTCAGATGCCAGCCATTGTTCAGCTGCACCAGTCAGACGGCCAAGCCGCACTCACGAGGGCCTGAGGGAGGACGGCAGCGAGGGCAAGACGGGCGTTCATTTATTCTTCACGAGAGAGGACGCACTCGGAGCCGCCGCTAAAGCCAAGTGACTTGGGTTTGGGAGGATTCCTAGACATTCCCTCGGCAGTCACGTGTGTACAATGAGCAGTGGAGCACAACAACAGACAGACATGGTTTGGATCACAGCTGAGGCTGAAGCATACGAGGAGGCCTTACTGTGGATCCAAACAGCTTTCACAGCAGGAAGCATTGTCCTTACAGACCTAAAACACTGCATTCAAAGAAGTCGCTTACTCGAAAGCTCCCTAAACTCCACAGTAGTTTGTGTTCATTGGCATTGGTTGCAGTATCCTCCCTTAATGAACGTGCACTGTGTTGACAAACGCACGTGGGTTTCTGTGGTGCAGAGAACCCACGTTTTCAGCATTAACTTCAAATCAATCATTGGCTTTAAATACAGATCCTGTGCAGGTGAAACGCTTGAGAGCACTGACACTGTTAGCATTGTTAGCAGGCTGCCTGTTTTTGTTGAATCACCTGGATGATGTGCAGCATGTTAGTTGAACCAGGTGCAACAGTTCATACCACAGAAAAGACAAAAGTGTGCCAAGATGCAAGAAACAGCCCAGAAAAGCTGTAATTTTATAAACCTGTGCGTTGGTCTTTAGCAGGGCTCCTGCTGCTTTATAACAGCTGTGTCTACAGATCAGCTCCATGTGCTGTAACACGCCTCCCTGCTGTGGCTGCAAGTCCTCTCCAGACTTTCATGAAGGAGACCAGTGCTGCCCAGGTATTTTGGAGGCAGCGATGCCTCTGCTCACCTGTTTCTGCTCACAAAGGGAGGATTTTGTATGAGGAGCTGAGCTCCCTGCTTGGTTTACAGCCTCCTTCAGGATCAAGCGAGAGAGGGAGATGGAGTGGCTCATCAGATAAAGCTGTACTTTATTCCTGCCCGGTCGTTACACACCTGGCACTAAGTCACAAACATGATACTTCTAGTTAATGCTGCTTAATAGGTGACTGAAGACAAGCTTGTTGAGTTTTTTGCTTTGAGAGGAACTATAATGATGTCACGGCATTACTGCATTATGTAACGTAAATATAATGAAAGCAGGAAGTCAAGTTTGCTGAGAAAAACATGCCAGACAAGCCACATTCAGTCAGTACATTTTATTATCTCTGATGGACATTTGCCTCTGGCACAACAACTCTTACACGCAAGACAGGAAACATGAGCTCACCTGTGACTATTACTAAACCAGTAAGACTATAAAACGTCCAGCTTCACTACTTTGAAAGGATTTGTCCACTTCCTGTTTGTATTATGTATTTCATTATTGAGTATTTGTCCCATTTACATGTTTCAGATCCTTAATCAAACATTAATATCAGTAAATAGACACAATCTCTAAAGTTTAAAATAACGATGGCCTTTATTAAGGAGGAACGCTATCCAAACGTACCCTGTGTGAAAAGTAGACCTAATGACTGGTTGTGCCACAGTTTGCAGGAAAAACAACAAACAAGCCATTTATGAACTATCATCGTCCTGCTGCATAATCTGTCTCACACAGACAACAAAGTGCATCTAATCTCGTAACATAATAAGAAAAAAATCTGGTCCTTTGTCCTCGACACATCTTCACTATAGGGAAATATAACCTCAGATACACAACATGAGAGAAACAGCACTTTGCTGTGTTTCCACCATCGGAAAACAACATTTTTAATTACACATCTCTGAATTTAGGATATTGGCATTACCTCGGCCTCCAGTAACGCTGTGAGGAACCTTGGAGTCATTTTTGACCAGGACATGTCCTTCAACGCACATATTAAACAAATATGTAAGACTGCTTTCTTCCATTTGTACAACATCTCTAAAATTAGAAATATCCTGTCTCAGAGTGACGCTGAAAAACTAGTTCATGCATTTATTACTTCCAGGCTGGACGACTTCCAGGCTGGATGTCCAAAAAACTCCCTGAAAAGCCTTCAGCTGATCCAAAATGCTGCAACAAGAGTCCTGACAGGGACTAGAAAGAGAGAGCAGATTTCTCCTGTTTTGGCTTCCCTTCATTGGCTTCCTGTTAAATCCAGAATTGAATTCAAAATCCTGCTCCTCACATACAAGGTCTTAAATAATCAGGCCCCATCTTATCTTAATGACCTTGTAGTACCATATCACCCTATTAGAGCACTTCGCTCTCGCTCTGCAGGCCTACTTGTTGTTCCTAGAGTATTTAAAAGTAGAATGGGAGGCAGAGCCTTCAGTTTTCAGGCCCCTCTTCTGTGGAACCAGCTTCCAGTTTGGATTCAGGAGACAGACACTATCTCTACTTTCAAGATTAGGCTTCAAACTTTCCTTTTTGCTAAAGCATATAGTTAGGGCTGGACCAGGTGACCCTGAATCCTCCCTTAGTTATGCTGCAATAGACGTACGCTGCCGGGGGATTCCCATGATGCATTGAGTTTTTCCTTTCCAGCCACCTTTCTCACTCACTATGTATTAACAGACCTCTCTGCATTGAATCATATCTGTTATTAACCTCTGTCTCTCTTCCACAGCATGTCTTTATTCCTCCAACCACACCCTCCCACGTTCTCTCACCCCAACCAATCACAGCAGATGGCCCCGCCCCTCCCTGAGCCTGGTTCTGCTGGAGGTTTCTTCCTGTTAAAAGGGAGTTTTTCCTTCCCACTGTCGCCAAAGTGCTTGCTCATAGGGGGTCATATGACTGTGTATCATTGTACGGTCATTACCTTACTATATAAAGTGTCTCAACTGTTGTTGTGATTTGGTGCTGTATAAATAAAACTGAATAAAATGTCAATATAATAACTGACATTTGTTGCTGTTGCTTACCTCTGGTTATATTTAGGTAACCTGGTAAGATCAGCTGATTTTGGGGGGGAACTGAATTTTTTACTGTGTCTGTATAAAGCAGCTGATAGAGCTGACACTCTTAGGATCAGCTCTGTATGTGTAAATGTGTAATACAGCCTTGAACACATTCTTGAGTTATTGAGGGCCAAAGGCTAGCATTAGCTGTGTGCACCAGATTAGCAAAGTTTAGCAACAGCTGTGTTATCATTATGAACACAAGCTAGTGACTCAAATTATGCTCTGGAACTACAGCAGTTGTCAATATCCTCCCAGCAATAGAGCTGTTTAATAAAATCTTCAGAGTGAGGCATCAAAATAAAATAAAAAATCCAAGATAACAAAACGTGTGTCTTGTTGTCAAAAAATAGAAATGAGTGAAGTCAGTAAACCTGACTAAGGCTGACACAGTATCCTGGCAGGTAATTACACTGTTTGTTCACTGGAGCACCAATAAAAGCACACTGAGCCCTGCCTCTGCTGTAACCTACTATTATTGCATGGCCTTGTTTGGCAAGCATGACTATTTCGTGTTAAGGTTAAATCAGAGGTAATTGCCCTGCATTATATCCCTGTGAGCCACAGTGAGCTGACGCTGGCAGGCACAGGGTTAAGTTTGGGACAACCTGTAATAGACCCCCGAAGGCTGCATAGAAGCAGCAGAGCTTAGAATCCTCCACACTGTCCAGGTCATGATCCTGTGTGTGTGTGTGTGTGTGTGTGTGTGTGTGTGTGTGTGTGTGTGTGTGTGTGTGTGTGTGTGTGTGTGCACCCTTGCCTGTCACAGCAGAGAGAACACGAGTCACCTCCACCCACAGTGAAGCTGGTCCACATGCAGGGAGGACACACACTTCCTACAGGCAAGACGGAAATAAACAGACTTTTCCTGCAAAGAGGACACATGAGACAGAAGGGGGGGGATCCTAAAAACATATATTATAGTCCTGAACGCGGCCAGATTAGGGTTGTCAAACGCATGCCAAGCTGCAACAGAGGAGAAAGATGAGGAGAAGAAAACAACACAGCGTACGAGGATCTGGAAGAGCTCGGTACAGACAGGAGAACAACACGCCTCTCTGCAAGGAGAATGATTACGGAGCATAAACATGTCACGGGCTCCTGGGCAGACGTACCCACCCAGGGCCAAACACTGCCACAGCATGCTCTCCATCAATATCAGCTAACAGAGATTACTGCCTTTCTAAGGAAAGCTTGGAAATGAAAAGCTGCTCTTCTATATTCTTCCTCAGGAAAAGAAGTTCACCATCAGGAAGCTGTTACAGACTCATGCTGCTTAATGAGCTCTAACATGCACTGTCCTGCTTGGAGACTGATAAGTTTCTTCTTTATTGTAGCTGGCATGCAGCGACGCTTTATTCTCCATGTGGATAAACTCAAACAGCAGTTTGTCTTGTAGACCGTACAACCACTCAGACTGCAACAACGGCAGAACCACACAAACGACTGTGAATATTCATCTATGGGAACCTCTGAATGTAGCAAGTGTGGAGTTACAGATGGAAGCTCTGTAACGAGTTGCCATCTTTCCTTTTTAAATGCTGCATAGCATGACAATATCTTAATGGTACTTTTTGTTGTAATGATGAACGTGAGGTGAAACAGTGTAAATCATAGTTGTGAGGACCTGGCGTAGACCAGCGCACTGCGCACAGTCTCTGCGCACAGAAAATCTGCGTTGCACACACACAAAAAAATCTAATTAAAATGAAAACTTTAACAATCCTGTTCTGCAGTGTCAGTCAGTGACTGGCTGCTCCCGTATGGGAACGATGCCGCCTTATCCCACAGTCCAGCCAATGATGCGATTCACATTCGTATATACGCAGCTAATCAACGTGGTTGACAGGCTCTGACAGCGTCCTTATGTGCCCACAGCGGTGTGGAGTGAAGCCACGTTAATGACAGCGTGTTGTTTATATTTACTACAGGAAGAAACGGTAAAAACTGCGTTTTATAAGGAAAACGCTCGAAAGCCTGCGAGCAAAAACAAAAACACCCCCAGCCTTTCCTATTGGTGGAAAAATGTACCATGGGGACCAATCAAAAACCGATATGGCAACATGGCATTTAGTTGTTTAGGGAGGGGGAAGTTTTAGGAGTGACGGCGTGTTTGAGATGTGAGTGTTTTGCCACGTTTAGCACAAATCTTGTGTAGTCAGTGTGTAGTCAGTGTGTAGTCAGTGTGCAGTCAGTGTGCAGTCAGTGTGTAGTCAGTGTGTAGTTAGTGTGTAGTCAGTGTGTAGTCAGTGTGCAGTCAGTGTGCAGTCAGTGTGTAGTTAGTGTGTAGTCAGTGTGTAGTCAGTGTGTAGTCAGTGTGTAGTTAGTGTGTAGTCAGTGTGTAGTCAGTGTGTAGCTAGTGTGTAGTCAGTGTGTAGTTAGTGTGTAGTCAGTGTGTAGTCAGTGTGCAGTCAGTGTGCAGTCAGTGTGTAGTCAGTGTGTAGTTAGTGTGTAGTCAGTGTGTAGTCAGTGTGCAGTCAGTGTGTAGTCAGTGTGTAGTCAGTGTGTAGTCAGTGTGCAGTCAGTGTGCAGTCAGTGTGTAGTCAGTGTGTAGTTAGTGTGTAGTCAGTGTGTAGTCAGTGTGCAGTCAGTGTGTAGTCAGTGTGTAGTCAGTGTGCAGTCAGTGTGCAGTCAGTGTGTAGTTAGTGTGTAGTCAGTGTGTAGTCAGTGTGTAGTCAGTGTGTAGTTAGTGTGTAGTCAGTGTGTAGTCAGTGTGTAGTTAGTGTGTAGTTAGTGTGTAGTCAGTGTGTAGTCAGTGTGTAGTTAGTGTGTAGTCAGTGTGTAGTCAGTGTGTAGTTAGTGTGTAGTCAGTGTGTAGTCAGTGTGTAGTCAGTGTGTAGTTAGTGTGTAGTCAGTGTGTAGTTAGTGTGTAGTCAGTGTGTAGTCAGTGTGTAGTTAGTGTGTAGTCAGTGTGTAGTCAGTGTGTAGTCAGTGTGTAGTTAGTGTGTAGTCAGTGTGTAGTTAGTGTGTAGTCAGTGTGTAGTCAGTGTGTAGTTAGTGTGTAGTTAGTGTGTAGTCAGTGTGTGGTCAGTGTGTAGTTAGTGTGTAGTCAGTGTGTAGTTAGTGTGTAGTTAGTGTGTAGTCAGTGTGTAGTCAGTGTGTAGTTAGTGTGTAGTCAGTGTGTAGTCAGTGTGTAGTTAGTGTGTAGTCAGTGTGTAGTGAGTGTGTAGTCAGTGTGTAGTTAGTGTGTAGTCAGTGTGTAGTCAGTGTGTAGTTAGTGTGTAGTGAGTGTGTAGTCAGTGTGTAGTGAGTGTGTAGTTAGTGTGTAGTGAGTGTGTGGTCAGTGTGTAGTCAGTGTGTAGTTAGTGTGTAGTCAGTGTGTAGTGAGTGTGTGGTCAGTGTGTAGTTAGTGTGTAGTTAGTGTGTAGTGAGTGTGTAGTCAGTGTGTAGTCAGTGTGTAGTTAGTGTGTAGTCAGTGTGTAGTTAGTGTGTAGTTAGTGTGTAGTGAGTGTGTGGTCAGTGTGTAGTCAGTGTGTAGTTAGTGTGTAGTTAGTGTGTAGTGAGTGTGTGGTCAGTGTGTGGTCAGTGTGTAGTTAGTGTGTAGTTAGTGTGTAGTGAGTGTGTAGTCAGTGTGTAGTCAGTGTGTAGTTAGTGTGTAGTCAGTGTGTAGTCAGTGTGTAGTTAGTGTGTAGTGAGTGTGTGGTCAGTGTGTAGTCAGTGTGTAGTTAGTGTGTAGTCAGTGTGTAGTGAGTGTGTGGTCAGTGTGTAGTTAGTGTGTAGTTAGTGTGTAGTGAGTGTGTAGTCAGTGTGTAGTCAGTGTGTAGTTAGTGTGTAGTCAGTGTGTAGTTAGTGTGTAGTCAGTGTGTAGTTAGTGTGTAGTCAGTGTGTAGTCAGTGTGTAGTTAGTGTGTAGTCAGTGTGTAGTGAGTGTGTGGTCAGTGTGTAGTCAGTGTGTAGTCAGTGTATAGTCAGTGTGTAGTTAGTGTGTAGTCAGTGTGTAGTTAGTGTGTAGTCAGTGTGTAGTGAGTGTGTAGTCAGTGTGTAGTCAGTGTGTAGTCAGTGTATAGTCAGTGTGTAGTCAGTGTGTAGTTAGTGTGTAGTCAGTGTGTAGTCAGTGTGTAGTTAGTGTGTAGTGAGTGTGTAGTCAGTGTGTAGTGAGTGTGTGGTCAGTGTGTAGTCAGTGTGTAGTTAGTGTGTAGTCAGTGTGTAGTGAGTGTGTGGTCAGTGTGTAGTTAGTGTGTAGTTAGTGTGTAGTGAGTGTGTAGTCAGTGTGTAGTCAGTGTGTAGTTAGTGTGTAGTCAGTGTGTAGTTAGTGTGTAGTCAGTGTGTAGTTAGTGTGTAGTCAGTGTGTAGTCAGTGTGTAGTTAGTGTGTAGTCAGTGTGTAGTTAGTGTGTAGTTAGTGTGTAGTTAGTGTGTAGTCAGTGTGTAGTCAGTGTGTAGTCAGTGTGTAGTTAGTGTGTAGTCAGTGTGTGGTCAGTGTGTAGTTAGTGTGTAGTGAGTGTGTAGTCAGTGTGTAGTGAGTGTGTAGTCAGTGTGTAGTCAGTGTGTAGTTAGTGTGTAGTCAGTGTGTAGTTAGTGTGTAGTCAGTGTGTAGTTAGTGTGTAGTTAGTGTGTAGTCAGTGTGTAGTTAGTGTGTAGTCAGTGTGTAGTCAGTGTGTAGTGAGTGTGTAGTCAGTGTGTGGTCAGTGTGTAGTCAGTGTGTAGTTAGTGTGTAGTTAGTGTGTAGTCAGTGTGTAGTTAGTGTGTAGTCAGTGTGTAGTCAGTGTGTAGTTAGTGTGTAGTCAGTGTGTAGTCAGTGTGTAGTTAGTGTGTAGTCAGTGTGTAGTTAGTGTGTAGTTAGTGTGTAGTCAGTGTGTAGTTAGTGTGTAGTCAGTGTGTAGTCAGTGTGTAGTGAGTGTGTAGTCAGTGTGTGGTCAGTGTGTAGTCAGTGTGTAGTTAGTGTGTAGTTAGTGTGTAGTCAGTGTGTAGTTAGTGTGTAGTCAGTGTGTAGTCAGTGTGTAGTTAGTGTGTAGTCAGTGTGTAGTCAGTGTGTAGTTAGTGTGTAGTTAGTGTGTAGTCAGTGTGTAGTCAGTGTGTAGTGAGTGTGTAGTCAGTGTGTAGTTAGTGTGTAGTCAGTGTGTAGTTAGTGTGTAGTTAGTGTGTAGTTAGTGTGTAGTCAGTGTGTAGTTAGTGTGTAGTCAGTGTGTAGTTAGTGTGTAGTCAGTGTGTAGTTAGTGTGTAGTTAGTGTGTAGTTAGTGTGTAGTCAGTGTGTAGTGAGTGTGTAGTCAGTGTGTAGTGAGTGTGTGGTCAGTGTGTAGTGAGTGTGTGGTCAGTGTGTAGTCAGTGTGTAGTCAGTGTGTGGTCAGTGTGTAGTCAGTGTGCAGTCAGTGTGTAGTCAGTGTGTAGTTAGTGTGTAGTCAGTGTGTAGTCAGTGTGTAGTTAGTGTGTAGTCAGTGTGTAGTCAGTGTGTAGTCAGTGTGTAGTCAGTGTGTAGTGAGTGTGTAGTCAGTGTGTAGTCAGTGTGTAGTTAGTGTGTAGTTAGTGTGTAGTCAGTGTGTAGTCAGTGTGTAGTTAGTGTGTAGTCAGTGTGTAGTTAGTGTGTAGTCAGTGTGTAGTCAGTGTGTAGTTAGTGTGTAGTTAGTGTGCAGTCAGTGTGTAGTCAGTGTGTAGTCAGTGTGTAGTCAGTGTGTAGTTAGTGTGTAGTCAGTGTGTAGTTAGTGTGTAGTCAGTGTGTAGTTAGTGTGTAGTTAGTGTGTAGTTAGTGTGTAGTCAGTGTGTAGTTAGTGTGTAGTCAGTGTGTAGTCAGTGTGTAGTCAGTGTGTAGTTAGTGTGTAGTCAGTGTGTAGTCAGTGTGTAGTTAGTGTGTAGTCAGTGTGTAGTTAGTGTGTAGTCAGTGTGTAGTTAGTGTGTAGTCAGTGTGTAGTCAGTGTGTAGTTAGTGTGTAGTTAGTGTGTAGTCAGTGTGTAGTTAGTGTGTAGTCAGTGTGTAGTCAGTGTGTAGTCAGTGTGTAGTTAGTGTGTAGTCAGTGTGTAGTCAGTGTGTAGTCAGTGTGTAGTTAGTGTGTAGTCAGTGTGTAGTTAGTGTATAGTTAGTGTGTAGTTAGTGTGTAGTTAGTGTATAGTTAGTGTGTAGTCAGTGTGTAGTCAGTGTGTAGTCAGTGTGTAGTTAGTGTGTAGTTAGTGTGTAGTTAGTGTATAGTTAGTGTGTAGTCAGTGTGTAGTTAGTGTGTAGTCAGTGTGTAGTTAGTGTGTAGTCAGTGTGTAGTTAGTGTGTAGTGTAGTCAGTGTGTAGTTAGTGTGTAGTTAGTGTGTAGTTAGTGTGTAGTCAGTGTGTAGTTAGTGTGTAGTCAGTGTGTAGTTAGTGTGTAGTTAGTGTGTAGTTAGTGTGTAGTCAGTGTGTAGTTAGTGTGTAGTCAGTGTGTAGTTAGTGTGTAGTTAGTGTGTAGTCAGTGTGTAGTTAGTGTGTAGTGTAGTCAGTAGTTTTGTTGTGTGTCAGGACAATGAGGCGCCTGCTGAGTGTCACAGGTGTTGCAGCAGTGACACATCTGCTGCTGTCAGGCCTGCAGGTATCAGGCTGTTGTTCTCCTTCATCTCATAGTGGACAGAAATTATTTTTTGGAGCGGCACAAATAATTTGTGTGGCATCAGATTTGATGCAGAACAGCTGATTGTTCTGTAAATACTTTGAAATGTTTGTTAAAAAACGCCTTGGCTGCATTTTTAGGTAAACAGCTGCAAAAAACTTTGTTTGCATAACTCAGTTACTTTATTGAAGAAGTAACTATATAATTAATTGCCCAACATTGGTCATTATTTACTGTATTTGCAGACAGAGTTACAGACTCTCTCCCAGACCACAGACTCATAATACAGTCAGAGCAAAAAAAAGAAAGTTGTGTTTTCAAACTTGGAGTTCAGGTTATTTTTCCTTCCAACAGTGTTAACATGCTACAGGTCATGAACAAGATTTTTTAAAATTTTCATTGTAAGTGGGATAAAGCAGTCAATTAAAAGTAGTCTAACATAAATGCTGTAATCTGATTATTTTAATAAACAGGTAACTTGGATGCTGGCGTGACCACAGTGCACACGTCTGCTGCTGCTCACAGTGGTCCAAGTGTCCGCTCAGGGAGTTTGTGTGTTCAGACACGTGAAACATTAGAGGCAACATCGCTTCAGAGTTCAACAAAGCCAGGAACGACAGATCACATTAAAGTTACTGCAGGTTCTCATCACTGGCACCGCTCACCACTTTAATGCCACTCAACATGTCAAAAAACCATCCCCAACCGCCCCCACCTTCATTCCTCCAACCACACCCTCCCACTGTCTCTCTCCAACTGATAGTTTAAAGATGGCAGCCTTGCAGACAGCACAGTCATCATCTGGAGCATAAACATATGGTGCTCTTGGCAGTGAGAGGAGACGTTGCTCAGCACGTCAGTCAGCCAAATGTGGGCTACTTTCAGGACACTGTGAAGGAAATTAGAGCGCGAGTGAGAGGACCGACTGTCTGAGGGCCTCTGTGGGAGAGGAAGAGAAAGCAGCAGAAGTCAGATTCATGCTCTGAGCTCTGCTACACAGAAGCAGCTCGTGGGGAAAGGCGCAGACCGCCGCAGTGCACAGGAAGCACGGGGCGGGAACATGCTCCGGTGCTGAGTCCTGTAGTGGACGACTTTCCCTGGTTCACAACACTTCCCTGTCAGAGAGCATCTGTGTAACGCAGCAGTCAGCAGCCAGCAGCCAGTCAGGCTTTGACAGACCTTAGCTTTTCCCAAAGCTCTGCTCAGAACTAAAGCTGGATCTTTGTGTCGTTATGCTCAGCAGCACCAGACGCTGCAGACAAAGATTTATGATGTGATCATATCTGTGGCTCTGATGAGGATGAAATCATGTTGACTTTGTAGTATTTTAGGACCCTGTACATCAGCTTTAATGGAAACGTCTCTGAAGTACAGGGTTGACTTGCAGGTTCAAAGTGCACTGATCCACTTGTTCCTTATTTCCTGGGGTTTGTTCTGCACTTGGAGGTTAGCTGCCAAAAAGATGTGAATCTCATCCTCACTTTTCTGGAAATGATGATGAACACTGGGATTTCTCACTTTGCCCAACTCACTGACTGGTGTGCACTGGGATTCCAGTAGAACTGTGAAGAGTGTGAGCTGAGCAGATGTAACTGCCCATTAACTATCCTTCCCTACAGCACCTGCAGGAGCCACATTTATCCTAACAGACGAGGTCTTTAAAAAGCTGTGGAGGATCCTCCGAGCTGTGAGGTTGCAGATGGCCAAATCTAAAGTCCCGGCTTTAAGAGGCGGCATCGCTGCTACTTGGGTGGCTTTGTTTTTGACTGCATAGCTCGTGTTGCTGTTCGTACCCCTGTGGCCCACTCTGGGATGAGCTGTGGAGGTCAGATTTCAGCCGTAAAATCTCAGTTACTGCTCCGTTGTCTTCTTCTTGTCTCTGCTGTCATCGGCCCTCCCTCATCGGCCTCCATTCTTGTGTCGTCTTTTGACTTTGACAGAAAATCAAAGGCAGGCGCTGCTGCGTCACCATCACAGGCAGCAAAAGTCTCACTCTTAGGCTGAGAGGAAAGAATGAGCTGAACAGATAAAAGCATGGATCCTGTGTCAGAGCCATTAGACTGAATCACAGTTCACTGAACTCTTGGCCTTAAACAGCCAAACCTACGAGCAGTTTGTAGAGAGATCCCCAGGCTCTGCTTTGCTTCTGTTTCACGGCGCAGACAGGGTCCTCTCTGCTTGGCTCGATCGGTCGAGCACCGCCTCGTGTGTGTGGCCGAACATCCTGTGATGTCATTTGTATGCGACAGGTGGCCGTCGAGGCGACGGTGCGCCCGCGTCTTGGTGTGTGACTTTTGGTCAGACTTTTTTGTGATGTCATTTCCCTCAGGTTTTTTTTTTTTGATAAAGGACTTGTTACAATGAAGTGATATTATTTAGTCAAAAAACTTTTTCTTACTCCTTTTGTTTTACATTCAGATAACAAAAAGTGAACTCGGTGGCTCGACAGTGTTTACATAATGCAGCATGTTTAACTTATTTACATAAAGTACATTCAAGTAGAGTACCTACATACAGGTGAGATGCACCAATTCAGGGCTGGTGTTACCTAATTTCAGGGCGGAGGGGGGACACAAACATAATCCATTTACTCCATATTTTGTAGAATTTGTCTTTTCAAATTTCTTAAGGAAAATGTCATTTTTTCCATTTTAAATATTTCAAAAACCACTTTCTGGTTATTGATTTTTTGCTGGCCGCTAATAGCGCTTGTAAGAGTTTTGTGTGCCCCCCCGGACCGAACCAGCAACCAGGCCCAAGTACAAATTTACAAAATGAATATCAAATGTTATCTTAAAAACCTCCCACAGAGTTTCATGAATTCCCAGCCAGCAATTTTGGGCAGTCCCAAAAGAAATGGTAATGATGCGCCACATCGTCTCCAGCTGTCACATTTTATATCTAGTTTGATGAGGGGTTTGAGGAGTCGAATGATGTTCTTGCAGCAGTGCTCTCTCCAAGATAGTGAAGCTGGTGAGTACCAATGAAAATTACAAATCCTCTTTTCATTAAGGAGACGCCCTCATGACGGTGACACCACTGACCAGCCAATCGGTGGCATGCAGTCTGTTGACCACACTTTTTCAGATTGCCTCGGTTTGCTTGGAACCGGGCAGGAACTAAAAATGTCCCTGCTGCTGTCAACTAATGGAAAAGTGTAAAAACCAACCCGAGCTGCTGCTATCATCCTGTCCCCTTTACACTGCAGGTTGACATGTGTTGATCAGGTCAGTGGGTTCGTTCACCACTTTTGTGGGTGGACTAATTTCCACTCTCTCTATTTACACTTATGTGTGTCTTCTCTCTGTGCTCTGAGCTTACACTGTGCCACGTACACACTGGGACACATGAAGTTTTCTTTGTTTTTGTTTGACCTGAAAATGTGAAAGATGCTCAGTTACATTTAACACAAAACAGATGTCTGGTTATATTGTTTGACACGTGCAAACTTAATGCAGTTTCTTTGCTCACACTTAACTGAAGGCAAATTTTGGGCAAAATGTTTTGACTTGTTAATATGACTTTAGTACTTCAGCAAGCAGGAAGACAAAAGGTTTGCGTATAAAACCTAAAAGAGGCACGAGCTCTTTCAGAGGATGACTTTATAAAGTCCAGCATCACATGAGAGTCTTTGAACTGTGATGCAAAGTGACTGAGGCGGAGTCTGAAAATGAAAACAGAGAGCAGGAAATGAACATGACAGATCTCCATGACGATACACCATCAAAGCCCCCGAGTGGTGATAGATATAAAATGTTAATAAGTCAGATGGAAACAAAAAGCAGAGTCTGGAAACAAGGAAAAAAAGCTTTTCATACTCACCAACCTTCCAGTGTTTCTGCAAGAAAACAAAGATGAGTGGGCCAACATTCCCCCACAGTGACGTGAAACACTCACTGCCGGCTTTGTAAATGCTGGATTACGTCTTGTTGTCGAGGGCGGCACAATCTGAAAGGTTTAGGGCTGATTTCTTCTTTTTTCCTGAAGGTCTGTAAAGGTCAGTGTGAAAACAGATGCTCCAGCTGAACATGTGAACATAAGCTGGTCACACGAGGGAAGGTTTTTAAGGTTTTTATACTTTAGTGACTGTGGGGCTGAAAAAAAGATATTGTGATATAAATAAAGTGCTCACAACAGTATCACAATTCTACGAAGTGAGAAAACGGAGTCCTGCAGGCCTCATGGCTCCGCTGGACAGAAGGTTCTGGACTGTGCTCTTACCTCACACCATCTACATGTATTCAGTGTAAACACGAGGCTCTAACACAGCGACTCTCAGGCCCCTGGCGCTCCTTCTCTTTGTTTTCTGCTGTGCCGAGTGAACTCAGAGCAACACAGAAATCCTCTGGATCAGTCAAGAATGTGGCTTCATAAGCGGAGCCATAAAAGCACTTTTCATTTCCAAAGATGTCGGCCTCTGTCAGCAGCAGCCTGCTGTGAAGCTGAAGCTTGGAGCGGTCCCAGCGTGGCCTCTGCTACGGGCAGTGCTGCTGTTATCATCCACAGCATCAGGTTTATCGCTTTTACTGTAATGCATTCATATGTGGTGAACCGCTCCATTGCCATGCCACCAAAACAGTAAACAATGCATCAACATCACATTTGACAACTTTAATTCAACACTGACTCACAAGGTGCTGCTGCCATCTGTGTAATGGGCCTCTCTGTGGCCACGCCCCCCAGTGAGTGATATCACTGCAGGTGTTCCCCTTTAGTCAAATGCACAACACCTGATGTGACCAAAGGCCTGTGTGTCTGAGTCACTGCTCCTGAACCTGAAAGTTCAAAACGTAAACACGCACTTTCAGGGCGGCGCCTACGCAGCTTGTTGTGGAACAAGCACACAAATTGATGTGTGCGTCCTGCAGCTCTGTTTTCTTTGCACATTGATTTAGAAACACTGGGCTAAACATGAAGTCATACAAGATATTTGCTGATTAAATAGTTTTGCTGATATCATCCTGCATCATGATGACATGAATATGTAAATCAGAGTCCACACCTATGTCTCAGCATTATTATGGGCTGAACGTGGACACCTCAGCTACCTGCAGACAACGTCTATAGAGGCTCCTAAGCATGTGGTACAACCAGCCTGTGTGCTGTTCTTGGTCTGCAGGGAAGAACAACAGAGAGCGTCCACTGTCACCGTTACTTTTCATGCTGATTGGTGAGCTATGTGCTGGTGGGTTTGTGGTAGTGATAGCAGGTTGCTTAGGCTGTGTGGGCTGAGAATCCATATGCAAACAATCGCAAAGCAAGCATCGGTGAATCAAACGAAAGAAACGCTGCCTAACCAGCTTATGTCATAAATAATCCCCAACAGGTTTAATGAACTGATGAAGTAAACTGAATATCTCCTTTTTCCTTTACAGTCACACTTTACATTCTTGTGACCTGCTCGACGTCCTGCAGTAACAGTTACATGCATGCACATGCTAACGATGCTAAAACCAAATCTAAACCCAGCAGGCTGGTTAACCCTAGAACACTATCGCTGGGTGATTTACACCCGAGAAAATACATTTACATGATTTCTCCCCCCTGCAGCTGTTTGCGTGTCGAGGAGCCTGTACCATCACCAGGGAAGTCTCAAATGTCCCAGGAATGGGTGGACCAAAGACCAGCTTTCCAGAGTCATTATTTTGTTTCAGGAGTTCTATTTTTCATTTTGTTAGACATGGCACAGTTGAAAGTAAAAGAAGACCACTCTAATTTGTCATGTGTTGTCATATTTTGATATATTTGATTACTTTTCATTGGTTATATTATATCGGGTAAAAATCACCCGGCATTAGTGATCGTGTTACTATTTATAGCGATAGTGTTCTAGGGTTAAGCTGCATCTGTCATTTTAGCAAAGGTTAGTTTTAGTGTAACGTGATTTACACACAGGTTGTGTTATCATGCACTGGTCTTGTGCCTTGTTGCCGCACACTGCCGACATGCACACATCCATGCACGTGCACACCTAGCAAAGAACGGCCCTTTGTTGCCATTGTGCATGTAGAACAGAATTCCAGGTGCTCCACACCAACTGTGCAGAATAAAGAACAAACAGCCTCGGTCTGAGCACAGGGTCTGCGTGATGGAGGTGACTCTGACCGTGGCTCTGATTGTGGAGGTGGGGTGTGTGTTTGCTAACAGTGCGAATGAAACCAGTTGAGTTCAGCCACATTGCTCTGACCTCATATTCATTTCATGTCACTGTCAGTCTAAATCAGGGGTGGGCAGCTCCAGGCCTCTGGAGAACCTCAAGACATGTTGAGGAGGTCATTGAGCCGTTTGAATCAGCTGTGCTGGATCAAGGACACATCTAAGACCTGCAGGACAGCGGCCCTCGAGGCCTGGAGTTAGACACCCCTGGTCTAAATGAATCAGGTGCTTTTGACTGCTGCACGTGCCCCAAGACCGCAGGACTACAGGATATAGAGCAACGACGATGTTTAGATGCCTTTCAGACTGTATTTGGTGTCCTTCAGGGAAGCTCGACTCAGCTCTGTGCTGGCTCTGCTTCTGTGAAAGCTGTTAACCTTTGACCAACTGATATACGATGACAAGAGCACACAGGTCAGTCACAGCTCCCTCACAAGGCAAAAACAATAAATGCCTGGGCCATGAGAAGTGTTCTTCTCTTTATACTGCACATGACATGATCCAGTATGTGGTTGGTGTGGAGCTGACAATGCAATAAAAAGTTATTTATACACAGTCGTGTCCTATTTCTTCGTCTAAGGATTGTTTTAGATGCTTGAAATATAAATTGTGGAGTTGTTTCTCATTTTGTAGCACAGTTCTTTTTTCCTGCCTTGGCCGAGGCTGCCCACACTAAAGCGCTCTAACAGTCACTCGTCTACTCAGGAATCCATTACTACAAACTTTCCTGGGAGCTGTGAGCTTCAGGAAAGTTTCACAGTCGTTGTTTTGATCCAACCACACTGATGGAAACACACTTAATTCTCATTTTTTGTGTTTGCAGCTTTTTACAAGTGGGCATAAGTTTATTTGGCAGGACAACAGGCCAGGTGTTACACAGGGGGAGGGGCGGGCTCGCTACGGTCCAAACATGGACACGGCCTCAGTATGCATACACACATCCTCACATGGGAGGTGGTCCTTTCCCATCAGCCCCTCATTACTCTGCAGCAGCATAATAATACACCGTGTGTGATGGAGGTGCAGTTTACATGAGCTCATACCTCTCAGATGATCTAAACCTCAGTTAGCTCGCTCACATGTGGGGAGGACGCAGAGGGCAGCACAGGAGTCACAAACACCAGAGGGAAGGAGCCCAGTTTCACCTGCATGAAGACATCACCAGTATCCATTTTATCTCAAATAAACTGCAGTTTGCCCGACATGCATGTGAGTACAGTACGTGTGAGTGAATCAACAGTTACGTGACACACACATGTGTTGTGTCAGCATAATGCTAACAGGCCAGCACAGCCCAAAAAGAAGAGAGGATCGTTCTTTCATCAGAAAGGTGCTGGTTTGGTCCCTGGCTCCTCAATCCAGCTTGCTAAAGCAGCCTTTGTCGACACATTGAACCCTGAATTATCGGCACCGACTGGTGTGCTGTAATAATGCAGGATGTGAATATGCTGACCTAATTAGGAGCACATCACTGCAGCAGGAGACGAGATTATTTGAATGCTGTGACATTTTAAGGTGCTCAGGAGCAGCCGTCGGTGGTCACACTGTGGCACAGAAGGATGGACGTGGTCAGCATTTAAACAATGCTCTGTTTGTACTAATTCATCCAAAGTGTGCCGAGAAAACATCCCACGTTACTCCACCTCCACCTCCACCCGACACCACTGACAAGAAGCAGGATGGATCCACACTTTCATGGTGTTTACATCAAAGTCTGACCTCACCGTCAGAATGATGTTCTGCTGCAACAACACTCTCCTGCACGCCTGGGTCGTAACATGTGGTTATTTGGATTTGTGTTGCCTTCCTGTCAGCTCACAGCAGTCTGGTGATTCATCTCTGACCTCTGGCATCAACAAGGAATTTTCTCTGCGGCTCACGGGATATCTCCTCCTTTTTTAGATCATTCCTCGTAAACCCCACAGATGGTTACGTGCTACAACAGATCACCAGTTTCTGTCTGACACCAACAACCATGTCAAGTCATTTACTCAGCAGGCTGTCTCGATCATATCGACTTTCTGAAACTGGGCTGCTGCTGTGTAACAGACTGACTGGATATTTGGAAAACTTGAAAAACACTATACAGCACAAAGGCCACTATTGCTTTGTACACCTCACCACAGGCAGGGTGTTCTCCTGAAGGACAGGAAGCAAAATAAAGCAGAGAAACAGAAGAGTTAGAGGAAGGAACCTGCGCCGTGATCTCAGGTTTTAAACTGTCTGTAAGTTCTGGACCAGCTGGGACGGTTGTACACGACTGGGTTGTAGATGCCCGCATAGCTGGACCTGCACTGGGTGCTCGACCAGCATGAACAAAAGTAGTGAAATGACTTTTGGCGCATACTGCAGTGTGTAGAGATAACCGCGTCACGTACACTTAACATACCTGCGACATATGAAGTCTCCAGGGACGCTTGCAGGTTTCTTCTATTTTTCTGTACTGCTTTCAAAACGGTCGAATAAAGGTTTTCTTTTCTTTTCTGGTTTATTTGTTTGAAAAGGGAATTCCATTTTCATCCCACTCAGTAACACAGTCATCATTTTATTGATGATTCTGAAAGTGAAAACTTCACTGGATGCCCATGTGAAAACTAGCTGAAAACTGCGGTAAATACACTTGATTATTTTCAGTATTGATGAATATTGGCACGAGCATATTTACATTTACAGGCATACTTTCAGCACCACCGTCTCCAGCACCGCTTCCTGTTTTCTTGCCCACTTTTCATACTGTTGTTCGGCCAACCAGAATCGATCCCAGTGAAACTCTGGGTTTGGCAGGAAGCACACACGTGTCGGGACAAACAAAAGATGCATTTGGACCAACGATTACAAACTCACGAGTGAGAAACCTTGAAGAGGAGAGCGTGACACCAGCTGCCTCCACCTGGACTTTTTCCTCCTTTATGTGGGAAAACTGTTGAGATCTTAATGAACCGAAGTCCATCAACCTCCTTATACTGACTTTACTCATTAAACTGACTGTACTGGTTTGTGTACAGTATATATGCCTGTGCCAATATACAGAAATATCATAAACATTCAGTGTTTTACATGGATATAAAACAAATCAAAGGTGTGTGCCAGAGTCCACTGAGCCTCAGCCAGCATGTGTGTGTGCGTGTGCGTGTGCGTGTGCGTGTGCATGTGCATGTGCGTGTGCGTGTGTGTGTGTGTGCGTGTGTGTGTGCGTATCCATGTGTACGTGCAGATCCACATTTGCACTTCACACGATTGTAATCTCTCAGCCGTATCTTTGCACCTGTTGTGTTTTACAGTGATGTCATAGGGCAGGTGTGATTTTTTTACAACACCTACTGATCCAGAATCAGCCGTGGGGATGACTTCCCCACGGCACAGTGCAAACAGACAGCTGTGCAGGACCAAGCGATGACTCGACAATCCTCAGCGACCATCACGACCCTCTGAAAGTAAAGTATGTAAGGTCTAATACGGAGGTTTAACGCATCATTATGACTCGGGCCGTTGAGATCAGGTAATGAAGCTGGATCCACTTTATGGGCCTCGTAATGTTTATACTGCGGT
>NC_137934.1:40841615-40896615 GCF_963969265.1 Rhamphochromis sp. 'chilingali' | reverse complement strand
TAGTTCATTGCTCAGATAGTTGAATGATAAATTATTATTCCCATTATTTCCTTGTAGTTTGGTGCAGTACTGGCAGCGGGGGCGGGGCTTCAGCTCACACTCATGCAGCCTGCAGCCCGCATAACCACAGCAGACATCATCTGTATCAGTTGTGTACTTCTCTCTGTGATAAGCAAACTGAATGTGTGTAATCTGTGAAGGTGGCCCTTCCTGTTTACATGAAAACAATCGACAATAACTTTATGTGTCATTATCATCTTCCTCTGCCTGTTATCAGTGCGACGCTATCTCAGTTTCACTCAGAACGTTCAGTAGTTTATCATGTGGACGGACAACAAGGAGCCAAATCACATACTGTAAGCACCTCGTCACAGCAGCTCAGCCTGTTTTCATCTCAACAGACGATCACAGATGACAGACGGGGTGTCTGTGTGTCACCCTCACAGACTGCACCTTTTGTGCTGTGTCTACAGCCGGAGGTTACAGGAGCCGATACCTGCCTGCAGACGGCGGCGCTAAAGATGTTTGTAGGGGACAAAAGCAGCAGCGGGTCGACTGTAAAGTGGCAGACAGCGGAACGGTTGGAGGGGCAGGAATCTGGGACATCCTGCCTGGCAACAGGAGCGCGACAAGGGGCACCTCTTCAAACATGAAGATTATACTCGTGTGAGCGTGTGTTCACAAGCAGCAGCTTAAAGCAGGCAGGTCTATTGAGAGTGATGTGATCTGCTTTTTAAATAAAGCGCTGCCCTCTGTGGTGGTGACGTCAGGCGTGCGGGGTTTATTTCTGCCCGTGTCACGCTGTGATGAGACAATGACTCCAGAATAAAACACACGTGCAGCATGGTGAGGAGGAAGGCACGTGGCAAACACGCAAAAAAGACAGAGTGCTGATTGTACCTGAAATTTGCATTTGTTTTCCATATTTGCTAGTTTGATCATTTCTGCACCGCTGAAAGGTTTAATTGATCTGAACAAGATCTCAGTGTTTGTATGTAAGCCATGTTACCCTGCATTATCTGACAATGTTCCAGAGGTGTCTCCATCTTCGACTGTCCCCACAAATACCCAGCGGGGTTAAGGTCAGGTGACTGCGTAGGAACGATGTGCGACTGCTCTGCGGTCAAATAGTTCTTCACCGGGTTGGAAGCTGTTTTTGGCTCCCCGTCCCGGTGCTGTGTGAATCTCTGTCCTCTAAGAGGAGTGCTGCTGCTCCTTCACACTGGAGCCAGTTTGCTGTCCACAAATCTGTAACACAGAGCATTCAGTCAATAACAATAGCTCATTTAGTGGGTGTCGTGAGTGTCGCCTCTGTCGTGCTATTTCCAGGCCTTTCACTATGTGTTAATGCAGCGGCCTCTAACCTTCGTGCCACAGACGGTTTAATGCCAGACAATATGTTCACGCTGCGGCCTTTAAGGTGCAACAAAATAAAACGACCGAGACAAAAACGGTGGTGTTTTGTAAATCTAATAATTAACATGAATTCACTGTGTAATTGTGTAACTTTATGAGCAGCGTCCTGCTGAAATGCTCCAACAACATTGAGAGTAACATCCTCCTCTCTGCTTCTTAATGCCCTCTGGTCACTGTGGTAACATGTAAACATTTCAAATACAAAATAAGACGCACAACTACAACACGGGGAACCGAGTTAAGGATAAAAACCTGCTATCTGCTTTGCTTTGATAGTGCTGAACTGGTTGGAGCCATGGTGACACCGTGCCTGAGATTTGGTGATAAAAGTCGATATACTTTTATTTGTAATAGCATTATAATGACAAACTGTCAAAGTTTACACACATTATTGTACGTCAGTATAATGTTTGTCACATTTTCTACTTTTTTAACGCATTTGTACTGATAAGTTTGTACTGGGCAGACTTCCATGCGTCTGCCGCTGCTGGTAAACATGACATTGCTGGGAGCAGAGAAACTCACATAATCAGCTGGAAGACTCTTCAGTGCAAGAGAGAATTAGAAAATGAGTCCTTTCCTTATTCTTCGTTCACACTGCACACGATCACTTGACCCTTGGTAAAACAAACATTTGATGATTGCAGCTTAAATAGTGAAGGAATGCAAAGAAAGGACATGATAAGAGGCCACTGGGCAGTTTGAATGTTGAGTGTAGAGATAAGAATATTAACCTGTCCAGTACACAGCAGAGCCTTCATGCTTTACTCCTGCTTTGATGAGACATCTGATAATGTGACAGGGTTAGAGCACAATATTGGTTCTCAGGTAGGCTTCAGAGCTCATATTGGATGTTGGATAATCTGCTTCAGATGTCACAGAGACCAAAGGAACCAAAGGAGGCTCTGAGCCCAGTAATGAAATTTCATTTTCTCTGACAATTTGTTCTGTTTTACAAACTACAGCGAGTCCCTGCGCTGTAATAAGAGGTGAAGCCTGAAGCAGTTTCATCAGTCTGGATTTCACATGAGCCCTGGTGACCCGGCGTGGGCTAAAGGCCGCTTTAGAATATGTTTAAAGAAACAAGAAGGATTTGTTTCTGTTTCTGTCCTTTACATTCTACAGGAATCCCACATCTGGGAGGAATTGTTAGGTTTTCTTTCAGACACAAAGGAAAATATAAATATTGGGACGAATGATGACGAGGCGTAGCTAAGGAACGCTCCATGTGAAGGACAGGGAAAGCAAAAAGGAAGAGTGTCACTGAGAGTTGGTGAGGACGTGTTTCCAGCCTTCATTTCAAAGTGAAAAAGAAGCAGAATAATGTCTCTACCTGGCAACCCTGTGTCATGAAGTCAGCGTGGGCAGAGAACGGCATGCGCTCTACCAAAGCTAATTGCCAAACCACAGCCACCACTCCAGCAGCAAAACCAGTAAATAATACCAGTATGACGATATGGAAGGCACGGGGTCTTGGTACTCCCAGTGAGTGTTGGTCTCAGCCTCAAATAAAAGCCTATGTTTGACTTGGCTGTGTTTTTGGCTCTCTTACCACAGGCAGGCGTCTCTGGTTTTCCTAAAGGCCCCGAGTGGAAGTGAGGGAGGATAAGCACTGCTGCAGGAGAGCTCCGGGATCACCCTCTGACTGATGATGTGCAGAAATATGCCTTTGTCACTTTCACCTGGGCTGTGAGCAGGTTACACAAGGAAACATGTAAAGTGCTATAAAACCTGAGGATGGCTGCAGATGTCTTTACATTATGTAATGTAACATTACATCAATTATAGCTGCAGTTTTCTACACAAACAGAATTGATACGACAGTTTATAAAGACTCACGCTCTTTCCTCTCAAGGCTTTCTGACACTGGAAAATATTTTCCAGAGGGCTCCATGTGTAAATACACTGTGCTCTTTATTATCACTACCAAAATGTCCTGTCAAAAGACAGTTTTTCCTTCCCACTGTTGCCAAGTGCTTGCCCATAGGGGTCGTCTGATTATTGAGGTTTTACATCTATTAATTTAAGTTCTTTATGTTACATCTTAAAGCATCTTGAGGTGACTTTCAGATTTGATGCTATGTAAACTTGGTAAGTAAAAAGGAGGAGATTTCTAATGACTCCACCTCTTCGTGGACTCATGCAACTAACAGACAACCAGACAGGGGCAGCGCTCACACTGGCAGGACTGGAGTGAGACGGGACAGATGAAACTTCCTGCTGAAGCAGACTGTCAAGGGAGTAGCGTCTGCTGACTCAAAAAAGGGAAAATGAAGCCAGACGTGCGACGTTCCCACCTTCCACACTGCTCCACAAACTTTAATTAAATCAGCCAGAGGAGATAAAACTCTGCTGTTACACAACTCTTACATAAGGTGGAGTTTACGGGCAACAAGGGGCTGCATGGAACACACAGGTTCAGATTTAAACACAGCTCTCGTGGGGACAGTCAAAAGCACGTCTGAGTTACACTGTTGCAGCATTCTACACTGCATGTCTGTAATAGTGCACAGGGCTGCTTTTCAGGACTCTTTGCTGTATCAGTGTTGAATATTCCATAAAGTAAATAAAATCCTTAATTATTCCCTTCATTCTAAAAAAGTCTTACAGCTTAGCATCCAGATTTTTAAACAATGACACGCCTTCTTCCAATGCCTGACACAACCATACATGTCCCTGTATTAACAGAGCAGGCAGGCAATTTCAGCTGGGAACCTCACAGTGAGGCAACCTCAAATCAGAACAGCATGGGTGAAATATTACCCGAGCCACCTCCAAACTTCTTGCTCCTTTCAGTCCAGTCATACAGGAAGTGCTTTAATCAAGGCTTCCTGGACTGCCTTGTTTTGTCTGAGGAGTGGAGAAGAAAAGTAGAGAGTAATTCATCCAGCAGCTGCTGCAGCAGGCTCAGAGACGTCTCAGTTATTTTTTTTTCTTTTTTTCCCTTGATTCTTTGTTTATTTGGTTCCAGTCAGATTTTGTCCAAAATGCAGAAAATGTTTCTACAGTGATGCTTTTAAAAAAAATAAATCTCCCTTCTGTCAGAAACTGCAGCTTTAACCAGAGTAAATAACCAGATTTCTTTGTTTTAACCACCAGACTGACAGAGTAAACTCAGCACCATTCAGGTTTTTGTGCAGCTAGAATCTAAATAACACTGAAACCACAGAACAGGCTTCACAGCAAGCTTGTTGTCTAAAACCTCCTTCTACACCACTTTGGTCTGGATGGATGGAGGGATAGACGGATGGATGGACGGACGGACAGACAGACGGACGGATGGACAGATGGATGGATAGACGGATGGATGGATGGATGGATGGACGGACGGATGGATGGACGGATAGATGGATGGATGGATGGATGGATGGATGGATGGATGGATGGATGGACGGACGGATGGATGGATGGACAGCTGGATGGATGGACGGACGGATGGACAGATGGATGGATAGATGGATGGATGGATGGATGGATGGATGGATGGATGGACGGACGGATGGATGGATGGACAGCTGGATGGATGGACGGATGGATGGATAGATGGATGGAGGGATGGATGGATGGATGGATGGATGGATGGATGGATGGACGGACGGATGGATGGATGGACGGATAGATGGATGGATGGATGGATGGATGGATGGATGGATGGATGGATGGATGGATGGACGGACGGATGGACAGATGGATGGATAGATGGATGGATGGATGGATGGATGGATGGATGGATGGACGGACGGATGGATGGATGGACAGCTGGATGGATGGACGGATGGATGGATAGATGGATGGAGGGATGGATGGATGGATGGATGGATGGATGGATGGACGGACGGACGGATGGATGGATGGATGGACGGATGGATGGATGAATGGACAGCTGGATGGATGGACGGATGGATGGATGAATGGACAGCTGGATGGATGGATGGATGGACGGATGGATGGATGGATGGATGGATGGACAGCTGGACAGCTGGATGGATGGATGGACGGACAGATGGATGGATGGATGGATGGATGGATGGATGGATGGATTGATGGACGGACGGATGGATGGATGGATGGACGGATGGATGGATGGACAGATCTGCTGAATTAATGCCCATCTTGTTTTGCTTCCAGGTTTTGTGAATGCTGTTCTGTCTTCTCTGTGCCCACACTTCAAACCGGTCGTGGCAGATGGCTGCTCCTCCCTGAGCCTGCTGATAAGGGATCGTCTGATTGGATTTACTAGGCTGCTGCAAACAAATGAACTGACTGAGCTCTCCATAATGATCCCACTTGGGGAGATTTCTCTGTTTGACAATTAAGAGGCCACAAAGTTTGAAGAAGACTTATTTCTCAGAGAAGAAAACCCATTAAATTCAATTCCCCAGTGAGTAGGATCATTTTAACTGCTGTTTTATAATATTTGTGTGTGAATTTCTGACTTTAACACGTCACCAAGCACATTATCAGTAATAAATATCAACTTATGTGGCAAGACAAACCTAACAATGGACACACTGTTAAGCGAGACATGAACTCACCACACATTTATCTCCAAGAACCAGTTTTCTGACACATGACACCCTCATAATGTTACAGGAACAGTTAAAGTATGCGGAGAATGACAGCTTTAATAGCTTTCAGCTGTTAAAAAAAAGAAAGAAAGAAAGGAAAGAAAAAAGAAAAAGGTAGCTTGATAGACGACAGTATGGACTGAGTAATGGAAATACACACTTTTCCTCTGCAGCAGTCCAAATAGCCCTTTGGAGCGTTATGACCAGTTAAACTCTGTAACCCATACAGTGGAGCTGTAGGTGATGTTTATGCTCGCTATAAGCTAGTAGATGTCGACTCAGCTTTTCTCTATGTTTAAACCCAAAGCATCATAATTTTAGCCTAAAGCATAGACATCTGCAGCCATTGGATATCTGATCAACATAAAAGCATTTAAAGAGCAGTTTCTGATGTTGGATAATCCGCATCTTCTGCAGCAGCCAGACAGCTGTGGTTGCAGTGTGGGTTCAGGGTCGCGAATGTGACGCACACAGTTAGAACCTATAACTTTTGATAAATACTACAGTCATAATCTGTGACAGCCTCGTCCATATAAGCTTCGGTGCTGTGGTTTATAGCAAGGTCAGTGAAAAGTGCTGTAAGTGCTGAATCTGGGTGTCGATGCATCCTCAAACTCAGGAGCCATAATGATGAGTGGGGGTGTAGCTGACTGACAATCCAAGCTACGACACACACGTGTGGTGGTTGTTGACCCATCAGAGCCACCCAGGCTCCACCCCATAGACATTAATATGTAAGAGTGAGATACTGTTTAGTGCTGTCTAACACTCAATCTTTTATATTTTGCTTCCAAAGTAGGAAGCCAGACGCTCTTTGAATTTGTAAAGTGGTCACAAGCAGCGGTTCTCTGGGCTTTCTGAAGGTTTTTGGACAAAAAAAGCACCTAACACAATTCAATTCAGTGTTATTTATACACTGCAAATCACAACAACACTCACCTCCAGGCGCTTTAAGGTAGGTAAGGTAGACCCTACAAAACCCAACAATCACATGACTCCCAGCACACTCGTACACACTACCACAGCAGGCACTGTAGTGAGGCTTCACAGTAGTGTTTGTGACAGCTGTAATATTTCTCTGAAAACACCGCCACACTCACTGGTCCAGCCGTGTTCTTCGGAGTAAAGGACTAATCCAAGCGCCTCACATCTCACTTCGTTTGATGAACGCACCCCCATTGTTGGTCTGCTGGGGGCCTGAAAGTGGAGCAGCAGCCAGCTTTTATGAACGGGGATGCTCGGTTCCCTGGCTGACTGGATTTAAGGACAGAGGATCAATATTCATTCCAAGATTTCAAACAAGGACTTTCCCAAAGATCCCGGTGATCTTTTTGCCACCCAGCTACCTTGTAGAGATGGTCAGTGCTCCCCCAGGTGACTTTCACCACGCCATGCATGTATGCTGCAGCAATGATGCTTTTGGTAACACAAGGATCACCCAGTATTGTGTCTCTAGCTGAACCCATGAAAAATGGCAAAGATAACACAAAGCCAGGGCTTTTATAGATGAGCAGCATCTGAAAGTCATGTTTTTAGGAACAGGAATTCAATCCAGCAAAAGCTTGATACAGGACCTGAGAGATGCATTTTGAAAGTTAATCTTGGAATGTCACTGGCTGTATTTGGTCTCCAGGTTGCTGCGTATCATGATTGCTGCCAGTGTGGAACCTTGCTCAGCATGTTCCCTCTTGCAGATATGAGGCGGTGACATTTTTGTGTTTCAGATAAATAAGTGTTGAATGTTGGACAAATGCATTGAGGTGTCCAGAGGATGGTTTCAGCTAATCCCTATTAATATTTCACCCACTGCTATTTTTCTCTGTTTTGCTTCCAGTATCCAATAAAAGAATCAAGACGTGAACAACTCTTACTGGTTCTCATACATCCTCATAACTGATGATCCACTTACCTTTTTCCAAGTTGATCATTTTGGCAGCAGTGAAACGTCTTCATATTTCATTTCTGATAGCCTGCCATAAACGTTTGTTCTGATATTGTTGGCACAGAGAGGATAAGTCCTACTTACCTTGGTTTTATTCAATGATGTACCCTCTTTACCTTAGAATAGAAAGCACCTCGATCCGACTACTATTGTGATTTGGAGCCATATAAATAACTGACTTTAATTTTGGTACAAATGTATTTGAGCCAACCAGAGGATAAGTTATAAATACTTTTTAAGCGGCACAGCAAACATCCAGGGCACGAACATCTTGCATCTTGTGATTCAGTCATATTAGTGAAACCCTGCATGTCTGCAGCGTAGAGGACTGGCAGGCCTACAGCTGTTCTGCTCTCTTTGTGCAAACATAACAAAATATACTGACTGTTTATCTTATCTGCTGATATGGAAGTCCTGGCTCTGTGTCATGCTATTTCTTTACACCTTTTACTCAGATTACTGTGGGTTAAGCCTCAGCTCCTGCTGCAGCTTTTGCACCTTTACATGACAGAAGTGACACAATAATTAAAAAGACGTTTACTTGGATCTGAAGCAGTTTTAAAAACTGCTGCATTTCATAATTCTTACTTTGCAGCACAGTGGTGCAGTGGTTAGCACTGCTGCCTCTCCACTGCTGAACTCCCTGGCTGTTGTCTCTACGCACGCTCCTGTCTCGTATATAAATCTAACCTATGGGTGTGACAGGAGGGCGGTTTCATTCCTTTACAGTGACGGTTGACCGTTCCTGTCAGCTGTCGTTTGTTTACATTAGCTTGACAGTTTATGGTTAAACGGTGTCACTGTAATGTTTGTATCAAAGCAGCTGATGAACTTCTGTTTTCTTTGAAAAGCTCATCGAAAAAACATCATGAAGCTTCAGCATTTCCAGAAATTCACAGAGTAAAAATATCAGAGCGCCATCACTTTGTTGACACATCACTGACAGCATCGTGTACGTGTCGTGTGAAACTGCATTCACACAAACACATTTATTATTATTATTAAATATAAAAACAGCTGCTGCTAAAACAAATAAAGTAAAATAAAATCATATGTGCATAAGTCTACTGCTGCAGTCCTGCAGTCAGCTGGCTTGCCTTCATATCAGTGATTATCTGTGGTTGCACAACAGATATATGACTTCGATGTCCTTTTGTTGACCTGCATTTCTCACCTCCCCACAAATGTCATGCAACCTGGAGACACCTGAGTTCAGAGAGTGACTGGTGCTACTCAAACGCTGTAGCTGCTACGTTTGTTCTGCTTCTGTTTAGGAGTGCAACAACTGACCAGATCTCTTGGCAAAGCCAGCAGCAAGAATCAGCGTTAAGCTTTCTATCATCTGTCAGTACAGCTCAGTTTAACCCCATCTGGGTACTGGGTGATGTGAGGACACAGATAATAACCCCAAAGCAGGCATATGTGGAAGAAATCCATCCAAGAAACCATAAACTTGTTTAAGGTAGCGGCTGGTAAGACAGCTTGGCTAACATCCTGCGTTGTTGAATGTGTAGCTGCAATTTTAGGGTCACCTGGTGATGCAACAGTCGCTTTACAGCAAAAAGGATTTTGGTTGGCTGTGAACACGTCTGTGCAGGTGCTCCAGCAACATGTGTAGAAAGGAGGGGTCTCAAAATGAAATGAGCTGTGGGCCCCTGCTGGCACTGTTGTCTCATTGGAGGGCCACAAACAAACAAGAACACGAGAAAACTCCCACAAAAATGTTTGTTTGTTTTTTATTTCAAATATTGTATAACAAGACAAAACTGCAAACGTGAACACACATTTTAACACACCGGTCCTCTCTTTGTGCCCGGACACAGTGTGCTCGTATGTAACTAAATGAAAGAGCAGACACAGCATGTCCCTCAGCATGTCTGCACTCTCTGCTCAAATCGCCTTCATATTAAATCATTTTTGGCTTTTTAAAGAACTTATTTGAACTTTGCACTCAACTACAAACAAAAAAAGTCACTTTAAGGGCCAAACTACATTATACGTCTGCACATCAATCAATATATGGGCTGCAAGAAGGGGTGACGCGGGCCGTAAGTGGCCCCCGGGCCGCAAGTTTGAGACCCCTGGTGTAAAGTGTGCAGCACTATATGAATCCCAGTCTATTCCAAATGAGCCTCCATTGTCACATCAAAAGCTGTAAATCTGCTCAATCATTTAGGCAACTAAGCAGTAATGGATTACTTCACCATCTATCCATCTTTTAAATCAATAAGCTTCTATTTTATGACAGAACAATGTTGAAACAGCAGTAATTACTGATGTCATGTGACCCAGAAAAACTGTGGCCATCCCGTGTAAAACAGGCACTCACAGGTGGTAAGACATCACGTCTCTGCTGAACCGCTGAAGTTGTGCCGTAACTAAGTCAAACAGCTCGTGAAGGACTGACACAGTATCCGACCCAGCCTTAGCAACACCCTGTCATCACTCAGTCCTTATCAGTGCAACAAAAGAGCCAGATTATTCCTCCTTTTCTGACCGGTACGTCTGCTGCTGCTGCAGGCTGAACCAGCTCGTTCTCACTGCAGCTCTCATTGCAAAGGGAGTTTTCCCATTGCTTTTCTCACGGTGGTCATATGTGCAGCACTGAGAGATTAGCTTACAAAGACCTGCCTCTAAACATCCTACAGATCAGCTGCACCAGTCAGTCACTGCACGATTGCTGGCCTTCGTTCATTGAGAGCAGAGAGAGCACATGAATGAACAAAGGCTACAGCCTGGAGGGAAATACAACAATCTGACCCTAAATGCAGCACTTGTGACTAATGTTTCAAGAAAAACACACATGAACGCTGCTAATAAATCAGCCATTGAGGAAGCACATGGTTGTTTTTGGTGATCAAAGCGACCATGTTTGCATCAGCTCCATTCATTGGCCTACGAGTAACATGCAGCCATTCACGAGGGCTACCGAGCAGCCGCTATCACAGTCCAATCACACAGGCACACTTTTCAGCACCCTCCAGTAAACTGAAACTGCAGAGCTGCTGACTAACCCGCACTCCCATGATGTCAGATCTACGAGTCTCCAGGCTGACTTTGTCCATTTTTCCACAGAGTTCTCGAAATCGAGACTGCCAGTTTTCCTCCCATACTCCTTCAATCTAAGAGGAAATGAACAATGACTACCTTTTAATACTTAAAGAAAATAACCCCCATCAGCCATGACTTCATCTAATTACCATTTAATGAAAAACAACTCAGCGAGTATCCGAGCAATCGTCAGAGAAATGAAGATCTCAGCCTCTCACTCTCCTTCCACGCTTTATGATCGTTCTCTAGGCTCGTATAAAAACAGTTCACCTCCATCGGACGCTTTATTAATGATGGCACGAGGTTGTTTTGCATGGACCAGAGGTCAGAGTCGTTGAACCGATGAGGAACTTGCATTTTGCTCATTTTTCGTAAATGTTTCCGCTCGTTTTCTGCCAACTTAGCTCATTTATATAAATACCTGCATTATGTTATCAGGGTAATTGCTACTGACAGTGTGACACCATGGGGGTAGCTGTGAAAGCTACCTGCATATTTGTGCATTTATGCCTTGTAAACACAACTGAGGTGCTTCTGGTATAAAACAAAGGCGCCTCGACAGATTACTGTTTATACTTTGGCATCAACTAAACTGCTGGCTAACATAGTTTCCCCTCCTTGTATACTTGTAGCACAGGTATACTGGTACAGCAGTAATTTTATATCAGACAGTCAAGATGTGTTTCAGGTGTAGACTGTCAGCTTTTCTTTTCTATGAACGGTGCCACATTTTCAGAGGCTTAAAAGTAATTGGATGAGAAGCACTTCCACGATGAGCTGAGGGCTTTTCGCTCATTATTCTCTGACAAACAAACATATATTACAATAAATAATATATAACGTATCTTACCAGAAAACAGGTAAGTAGTGTTTGTCTGAATAAACTGAAGATGAACTTAAAGCAGCTTAATGCTGGGAAAAGAACATTTTGTAGGAAACAAACAGCTGCTGATCCGATGCACGCTGCGTGTTACACCATGAGCATGTGCAGCTTCTATGATCTCTGCTGTTTATTGAAGCTGCGACAGGTGACAGAAGTACCAGGATGAACTGAGTGCAGGACTACGCTCTCTGCTCACAGCAGTACAAAAGCGATGCAACAGCGCTTCACACTGCAAATGGATCGTGACACAAAGCCTGCCGCAATAACAACCCAAGAGTTTCTCAAGGCAAAGAAATGAGATATTCTTCAATAGCCAAGTCAGTCACTTGATCTCCAGCAAACACAGCGAGGTCTTCAGTTAGACGCACACACACAGTACGGACTGTACTAAAGGCCTAGCAGAGCGTCGCAGGCGAGGTAACGTCTCCGTTTACTGCTGTTTCTAAAAGCAGGAACAGGCCTAAGAGGGACAGCGTGACCCAGGAGAGGCAGCGAGGTGCTTAAATAGATTCAGGTGAACGATTTAAACGTGTGGGAAACAGCTGACATATCATCGTACACACAGGACTGTCAACCTCACTTATTAGAGCGAGGAGCTTCTAAAAGGAACGACTGTTGTGTCGTCTTGGACCATAAGCTCGTTCGGTGCAGTGCATATTAATAAGCTAATGACTGGGAAATGGAATTCATTCATTTTATTAATCTGCCTTCTTTCTGTCTCACATTTTAATGTGACGGCTTCACTTCCTTTCAAGCAAATCTCTCAGGCTTGTCATGTCTCCCAGTACTTACCTCATCACGTCCCATCACTTCACAGAGACAGCAGACTGGGTAGACCTGCTGGGACACAAAGCAGGGCTTGTTCAAACCTGTCCCAGAAACACTCAGTGACGCAGAAAAAGGACTTCCTGATATCCAGAGAGCATCAGATCTAAGACATGAGCCAGGTGTGAATGCAGAGTCAGAGTAACCCCACACATGATTAACCCGACCAATCAGGTTAGAGCTGGATGAGCACCAACTAATGTGTGTTATATAGAAGGACTCAACATGCCACATTCACTGTTTCGATGCTTTTAAGTGCTTTCTAACATCATTCACACTCTGAGGGAAGCATCAGAGACAAACTCAGGGTTAACATCTGTCAAGGATATTAGCTGCAGATGGGCGACCCAGGGATCGAACCACCGACCCTCTGATAAACAAATGACCTGTGCTAGCTTCTGAGCTACAGCCACCCTGCTTCTATGACCATAAATCATTTCACTGGCTGAAGTGAAGAAACTTACAGTCTCTTAATGTGAAATACAAACAGTCTGTGGGTATATTACACGGCTAATGAAAACGATAAGGCAAGGTGTGTTTTAAAAACAAGCGCCTTCTACGACTCCACTGAAACAGTTCCTACATTTTCCTGCACTGACTGAACTTCTTTGACTCAAAGTAAAGTTTGTGTTTTTGCCTGTGATCAGCTGACTGGTTTGTGCCATGTGGATTATTCCAGGGGCTGAAAGCAACTGTTTGACTCAAAGTGACCCCCATAGACACCCTCATACTTCACTTATATTTCACAAAGACTACTGTACAGTTATCTCAGTAGAGGTTAAAAATACAAACCAGCACATGAAGCGACAACATGAACTCACAACATACCAAAAAACTAAATTATGGTATAAACACTGCATTTTTTCTTTGTGGCTGTCATTTACATACTACTTCCCTAAATTGATATTTTTTTCAAAGCTTTGACACAAAAATAATAAATAAAGCAACAAATGTAATCAGTTTGACTAGAAACCTTTCCAGGTGACATCCCCTCAAAGTGCTGTTTCCCATTTTTTCCAACAGTGTGCAAAGTTGTAGAAAAGTGCAAACACCTTTGGACTTAAGCTCCCTGCAGCTGTGAACACAGCCGGGGACACGCTGGCTTTTCTGTGGGCTGTGGCAGTTTGTTGGACCAGTTTCTGAGCTGGGCTGTTGTGAGGGAACCACGCTGTGTTTGGTCTGTGACCAAACATGGGTGGGACATGTACCAACCACAAGAATGCCATTACCCCAGTGAGAAGAAGATCAGTCCTCATTTCACCCGTCAGTGGTTTCAGCTGACTGTTTTACATGAAAACACATCGTGTTATAAAACACCTGAGTAAGGTTGTGTAAGACAAAAGCACCAACACTTGAACAGGATGCAGGTCCAGCCTGGTCCATGCCTGTCAGTAAAAGCTTGTCTTTCTGTGCAGATGACTCGCTGCTGATTAATCAGAACACGAGGTCTACATTAACCGATCAAATGTAACCCACTGTCGTCTGCGCACAGACAGCTGAGTGGGTTTGACCGTGGTAACGCCTCAGTGCGTCTGAGTGTCTGAGTGGAGCCACAGTGAGGAAAATTCCAACATGTCGTATCTGGTTGCAGCGCTTATATGACAAAGATAATAACTTGTTCTTTTTGGTCAAATGACAAAAAGCCTTTCAGCAGCAGCTCGGAATAAAGCATCAGTCTAGATGGAAAACAACCTTCCAGGTTGTGTAATGTGGGTGAAACGCACACACACACGCTTGTTTTCATCATCTACACCAACAGCAGCAGAGTCTCTGAAAGCCTCTCAGGTATCTGATATTGTTGCTCGAGGCCACGCTTTGATGTGGCTGTACCTTTATTCTGTGCATTGCTTATTGTTTTGAGGTTACATAATTTTTTGGTTGGGGAATTATTGTCAGTGTTCTTTATCCAGACGCGTCTCTGTCACCGGCGAGATGAGAGCGTCCAGCTTTGTTTCTGCTCGTCACCCCAGGCGAGAGGTGTGTTTTTCAGCTGAAGGTGGAGAAGGCGGTGGGCCGATCTCACAGAAAGATATGCTTTAAATAAAGGTGTGAGTAATAACTAACACAGTGTTTGCCCTGAAGCAGCGAAGGAAGTCCAGGTGGTTTGCAGGAGGCTTACACCCAGCACACTGGAGCAGAGCGCTTTACTCAGACTGTTGTTCATCTGCACTCTCGCTTAGATACAACACGACACTGATGAGTCAGGATGTGTTGATGCCAAGAACTTATCAGGCACATTATTTACACTCAGTTTAGCTTCAGTTTGGTTCATTAGAGCCGGTAAAGTCATTCAAAGCTCCTGTGACAGAAAAATGGCTGCACTTCCTCTTTCAAGCTGAAGATTGGACTCTGTTTAAGTGGTGACCTTACAGCAAACGGCCTTAAAGTCAAAAACACTCAAGCCTTTCATGTCAGAACAAACAAAACACGATGAAATTATGAAAGCTTCACTGAGAAGCGGCCATCACACGTGTTAATAATAACTCATAACTAAATACAGAGCGGTGTATAAACAGATGAGACCTTTTGCACCATAGCTGAGGGTTCAGGGTCACTGATCCAGCCCTGAAAACAAGCGTAGACAAAGACGAACGTTTTAATGCAAAGATGCATCGAACAGCTCAGATCAGTTTAAGTCAAGACTGAACAGACCACAGTGCTCGTGTCTGAACACTCAACTAGACACTGTGGAGCTAAGAAAAGGGAAATTGTTGAGCTACATCATTGCATTCGGCTGTGATTAGAAGTAATTCAAAGCTAATCTTTTAGAAATGTAAGATACATTAGACTGCACACGAATGTAGCAAAAGACTGTAGGCAGGGAGAGGCAGAGGCTCAAGTCCATATTCTCACACATTCAAACACAGAGTCCCAGTTAAAACGCTCCTGATGTGGGACATGTTAGAGTCTAAACACCCACGCGTCAGTCTGTAAATGAGCCTGAGAGAAGCCAAAGACAAAACACTAAACGAGAGAGATTCAAAACACAAAGCTGGACCCAGAAGGTCAGAGAGAAAGTGTCTCAGCAAAGGCCAACAAACCGCTCGGCTCTTTGTGCTGTAATAATGTGTTCACAGCCTGAAAAGTGTGAAATACACACAAAAAATCTTCACATTGCTCTGTTACTGTCTGCAGTCTGATGTTTGACCAAAAGTAGGAGTCTTTCCTCAAACAGGCTATAAACACTCTAACTGATGCAGAGTGCACAGACACACAGCCACCATCATGTCCAGTGCTCTCTGTTTCCTCTTCCATGCGCCCACAGTCACACACGTGCATACATTCAATCACACAAACCTGTGACGACAGCAGAGAAAGCAGCGAGTCACCGTCTGTCTAAATTTTCACAAACATCTCTGTGCTGTGGTGCAACAGATCAAACTGTAAAAACAGGCCTGAGGATAAATGCATGTGCAGGTAAAAGTTCTGGAAAAGCCGGTGATATGCTCGCCATGCTGCACCTCTTGACCCTGTGACCTGTGCAGCATGGCGAGCATGAACCTTTGTGTATGTTATGGAGCCAAGCTGTTAAAGTCAGATTTTACAGTGTCAGGTCAGGGGTAACATGAGGACAGATTGAAACTCCTGCTGCAAATCGTGTGTTTCGTCGTTATGAAACATGATTACTGCCAGCGTTTACCCTTCTTTGGTACACACCCTCATTCCATTCCAGTAGATTTACAGTAATTCTCCAGGTGGAGCTGATTTCTGACATGGGTGACAGCTTTGTGAAGCACAGTGGCAAGCCTCGCATATCGATCGGTGCTTTCACAAGCTGCTGACTGACAGGTGGTATTTAATGCTCCTGTTGTTGGCATTTGGAAGAGTTTGTCGTAGCAGGATTCCCACGCTGCTGAAAACAGTGAGAGCTCATGTTTATCAGCGATCTCGTTCTTTCAGTCACCACCCAGAGCTCGAGACCATAGAGCAGGGTAGGGGCGCAGATTCACCCATAAATCGAGTGCTTCACTTTAACGTTCAGCTCTCTTTTCACCACAGTGGATCGTACAGCACCAATCTGTCGATCTCCCGCTCCCTTCTCTCCTCGTGAACGGGCCCCTAAATACTTAAAGTCCTACAGAGGTGCTGATTGTCATTCACCTCCGCTTCACTCTTGGCTGCGAACCACGCCAGTACAAGCTGGAGGCCACCACCTGATGAAGCCAACAGAAGCTCAGTGAATCACTACCTTACTGTGGTGGAGGTGTGTGTGTGTCGCAGGTGGGTTTGCTGTTGGGGGGTTTGTGTCCCTGATGTTATCTCGGTCCTGTGGGAGGTACCAGACAAGGAGCGATTCAGAAGTGCAAGATCAAAGTAACAGTTGAGCCTACCTGGGACAGAGTTACAGAGTGGTAGCTGGGCCTCAGCCTATGGGGCCTGGCAGGGTGCAGCTCGAGGAAGGGACATGGACCCATCCTCCCGTAGGTCCTCCTGTAGGTGTGTGTCTTGGTCTCCCCTCGGCTTGATGCCTGCATGGTGGAGTTTTTCTCGGTGGACGACGAGGTTTGTTCCTGACTGCTGTCTGCGCTTATATGCTGATCAGCATTTCAGAGTACCTGGGTGAGAAGCTGTCTGTCGTCCTACTGGGAGACTTTAAAGCTCATGTGGGAAACAACAGCTGTGAAAACTTACAAATAAATAAAAAATTATAAGCATCAGTCCTAATTTTATAATAACTACACAACTGCGTGTATGATTAATATGTATGTAATAAGACAAGACAAAAAATCAGCTGGCCTTTGCCTGGTGATTGCACCATTTATTTCACAGTCATTGCAGCCAGTTGTGGTAATCAGCTGGTTGGCTGCAGGCTGAGCATGTGACGCCCTCAACCTCTGGGCAAAGTCGCAGGGCACAGGTCACCTGTGGGAGACAACCTGTCCTGTCTCCAAACGGTTGCAGTCTGATCCAGACTGGCTGCAGTCACTCTCAGACAGGTTTGTAAATAATCACATTCAATTTTAGCTACAGACACCAACTGTGGCGGGGCGTGGCCTGCGGTGCCGTGCAGAGGAGGCGGACGCACCTGCACGGCATCCGCAATCACGCCCCGCTGAATTAAATATTGTACTGGGTCCTGTGGTTGGGTTGTTGGTGTTATGTTGAGCTGGAAGCGGGAGAGCTGCAGCTCTGAGTGCAAATGTACAGCAACCGTGTAAGGATTAATAAAAGCATCAAAATGCCACTGGGTCTGCCGTGTATGTTTACAGTGCTGTCGAAACCCAGGATGGGAGGCACGGCAGATCCAGGAGTGGGCCAGCAGAGGGAGGAGCTGGCGAGAATGGTGGCCGAGCTGGCGGCCACGCAGCAGGAGCAGGCGGCGGTGTGGCGCCGCAGGCGGGAAGAGCTGCAGGACCAGACTGAACGCCACCTGCAGAGGATGGAGAATCTGGCGGCGCTGTTCCGGTCCTGCCCGACACCACCGCCACCCCCACCGGTGCTCCCCAATGGCGCTGGAGTGGAGGAGATCCAGTCCGTGCAGGCGCCTGTGCCGGCCCCCAGGTTGCAACCAGCTAGCATGCAGCGCCTGTCCCCACACCTCGCGTGGGAGCCGCTGGGGCTCTGCAGGGCCCGGTGCCCCTTCCTGCGCCCCGGAAGAAGGCGGCGGAGCCGGCAGCGGTGGAGGCGGCACCCGAGGAGCCGCTCCAGCCGGGAGAGACAGCAGCAGAGGCGGCGCCCGAGGAGCCGGGTGCACCGGCCGCGCCGCGTGCATTGGCCGCGCCGCGTGCACCTGCCACGCGGCCGACTTCGGAACCAGCTAGGCCTGCGCCGCTGGATTCGCGGGCGGCCACCTGAACTCGCACCTCCCCGTCGCTTGGCCGGGGCCTGGGGGCGCCAGCTGTCCGGGCTCATTCCCTCTCCCACTGGCGGTGGGGGAGTAGGTTCGGCCGGATGGTTCCCCGGTCTCAATCGGGCGATGGGGGTATGTGGGGGGGCGTGGTCTGCGGTGCCGTGCAGGGAGGGCGGACGCACCTGCACGGCATCCTTAATCATGCCCGCCTAGTTAAAAACACGGGGACTCAGGGGTTTGGGGATTGTTGTGGTGAGATGTAAATAAAGATGGCTCTGAATGATACTCCGTGGTCCCGCCGTGCCTTATTCTCGCCACACCAACATTTTACAATCAGCCTGAGGTCAGTCTGTACCAGTGAGCGCAACCTTCAGTCTTCTTCACACACTGAGGTTAATTATGGAGTTCCACAGGGTTCAGTGCTAGGACCAATTCTGTTTACATTATACATGCTTCCCTTAGGCAGCATCATTAGAAGACATAGCATACATTTACACTGCTATGCAGATGACACCCAGCTCTATCTGTCCATGAAGCCAGATAACACACACCAATGAGTTAAACTGCAGGAATGTCTTAAAGACATAAAGACCTGGATGGCCGCTAACTTTCTGCTTCTTAATTCAGATCAAACTGAGGTTATTGTACTCGGCCCTGAAAATCTTAGAAATATGGTATCTAACCAGATTCTTACTCTGGATGGCATTACCTTGGCCTCGAGTAACGCTGTGAGGAACCTTGGAGTCATTTTTGACCAGGACATGTCCTTCAACGCACATATTAAACAAATATGTAAGACTGCGTTCTTCCATTTGCGCAACATCTCTAAAATTAGAAATATCCTGTCTCAGAGTGACGCTGAAAAACTAGTTCATGCATTTATTACTTCCAGGCTGGATGACTGTAATTCATTATTATCAGGATGTCCAAAAAACTCACTGAAAAGCCTTCAGCTAATCCAAAATGCTGCAGCAAGAGTCCTGACAGGGACTAGAAAGAGAGAGCAGATTTCTCCTGTTTTGGCTTCCTGTTAAATCCAGGATTCAAAATCCTGCTCCTCACATACAAGGTCTTAAATAATCAGGCCCCATCTTATCTTAATGACCTTGTAGTACCATATCACCCTATTAGAGCACTTCGCTCTCGCTCTGCAGGCCTACTTGTTGTTCCTAGAGTATTTAAAAGTAGAATGGGAGGCAGAGCCTTCAGTTTTCAGGCCCCTCTTCTGTGGAACCAGCTTCCAGTTTGGATTCAGGAGACAGACACTATCTCTACTTTCAAGATTAGGCTTCAAACTTTCCTTTTTGCTAAAGCATATAGTTAGGGCTGGACCAGGTGACCCTGAATCCTCCCTTAGTTATGCTGCAATAGACGTAGGCTGCCGGGGATTCCCATGATGCATTGCGTTTTTCCTTTCCAGTCACCTTTCTCACTCACTATGTGTTAACAGACCTCTCTGCATTGAATCATATCTGTTATTAACCTCTGTCTCTCTTCCACAGCATGTCTTTATCCTGTCTTCCTTCTCTCACCCCAACCAATCACAGCAGATGGCCCCGCCCCTCCCTGAGCCTGGTTCTGCTGGAGGTTTCTTCCTGTTAAAAGGGAGTTTTTCCTTCCCACTGTCGCCAAAGTGCTTGTTCATAGGGGGTCATATGATTGTTGGGTTTTTCTCTGCATGTATTATTGTAGGGTCTACTGTACAATATAAAGCGCATTGAGGCGACTGTTGTTGTGATTTTGTGCTGTATAAATAAAATTGAATTGAACCCGTCTGTGAAGTGTTTCTTCGCAGTAGGAGACTGGACTCAGCTGGTTACCAGCTGGAGGGTTTAAGTTTACATTTGTAGCAAGTTTGCTGAGAGATGTTATTTACAAACTAAATCGCTGTCCTGCAGCAACTATGTCGCTATTTGTGGTTGAATTTCTGAATTTCTGCTTTAAAAAATCTACAAAGTAGTATAACCAGTTAATATCAATTTGTGTTTAATGTCAATTTGTATGTATGCAAATGACAACAGATGCAACTTGATCCTATGATTTCATATTATTGCTGTATTATTACCATCTTATTATGCCAGCAGTCGTAGAGCTGGTGTCATTCTTTGAATCACCCATGTTAAAGGAAACAAAACTGGAAGTCTAATGTACACAGCTGCAATAACTTCAACCACTGTTTTGCCCTGAGTGAGTGTAGCATCATGACCAACAACAGAAACAAAGGGAATAATGCTGATGTGACACACAGTACTTTACAAGTAAACATCATTATTATATCAGTATGGTCTTAGTAATCTTTGCACACAGAGGGAAGGTCAGTGTAAGAAGGCAAACTGTGGGTGGGAAGCAGACCCACGTCGGTCTGTTCAGTGCTACTGCATCAGTGTTTAGGCTAACAAGACCTCTGTTGTACAGCTGAGCAGTGGGAGGACAGAGAGGCGGGAAGACGGACTACCAGCACAGCTGCCACGTTTTGTTTTCTCACAGTCAATAATCTCTTTGCATAATAAAGAGCCACTATGTCAATAAGCACTGTATGACATGTTTTTCATAACAAATACATTCCAATAGCCACACAAGCTAAAGGAGCTGCTAATCCACAGCACTGTGGCAGAAACATGACCTCACTCTGTGGATTTACAAACTGATGACTGCAGTGACATCATCATTTACAAGGTTTTACTGTAAATTCAGTGCGTGGGACCAAAAAGCTTTTTTAGTGACCAGGTTGGAGTTATACCAGGATGGGCTCAGTTTTTTACTTTGAATGCAACTATTCTCCCAGTTTGCACCACACGTTGTCCAATTTCACTATCTTTCAGTTGTTAGTTCGTCAGTGCAAGTCAGTGCTGTTCATGCAAACTACCAGTAATCAAAGCCTTTAAATAGTTAGTTAGTTGCTACTGTTACAGTAACGTGGCTAATAGCACAACCAGAAAGTAACATGGAGGGATGAAGAATAAATCCAACATGGAAGCGCCAGAAAATCCAGTTCCTCTAATCACTCCAAAAGCAACTCAATCCCCTGTTAACACGCCAAACTGAACAACATTAAAAACCACGTTTATAACCTCTAGTGAAGTCCTGGGCCTGCCTATATTTAGGCTGGTGATGGATTTTGAAGAGTGTTAATAGATTTAAATTACAAACTTTACTATTTGTTAGCTGCTGCTTGGCCTGAGTTAGCATGTATCTGTGTCTGGATGTTAGCCCTGTACAGTTTATGGATGTAGCTTGCCAACCAACCAAGGGTTAGCTGGCAGTTTAGCAGCATTTTGTCCAAATATGGTCCCTTTTGGCTCCAAGAAACTAAAAAAGCCAAAGTTAAGGATTAGTGCACAGCCTAAGAGCAGGTATTTGCCTACGTCCCGTCTTTGCATACGGTTAGAAGAACAACAAACCTATGCCAGTTAGCAGTTGCTTCCACACTGTGTCTTTTGTCCTGTCTCCCTCCCTCACCCCCATCCAGTGGTGATAGACGGCTGCCCCGCACTCAGTATGGTTCTACCTGACGTCCTGTTCAAAGGGACTTTTCCTTCTCAGTGTCTTCAGGTTGTTGCTCATGTAAGGCCATCTCATTGTTAGCTTACACTAGAAAGTACCTGGAGGGAACTGTGGCTGTGATTTGGCACAATATAAAGAAAACTGAGTACAGTTGAAATGAAATAAACTAATTACTTTTATCTAAAAAAACAGTCAAGACTGTCATGGCTGACCAAAGTTCAAGGGTTGTGTGCACAATGAGCTAAGACTAATCAATGGGAAGTCAATTCTTCAAAAATATTTTACTTCATTTGTTGAGGAAATACAAATCATACATCAGAGCAGTAAAATGAAATAACAACTAGTTTTCAAATGTGCACCACCTGATTAAAACTTGAAGTTGCTTTCATTGTTTCTAAAATGAGATTTAGTTTTTCTCACAAACAGTGAGAAAATTCAAATCTTACCTTTATTTAAACGTGTTTAAATACCAGGAAATGATTAAACTCATTTTCTGCAATCAGAGCTACAGCAACAGCGTCTCTGTGTTGAGGAAGCAGAGGATGAGAAACTTGAGGTATCAGCGTAACAAGATAAACATAAAACCTCCAGGGCAGGATTGCAGCTGAAGCTGATCTCTTCTGGTTCAAATCAGTGTCCGTCCAGGCAAAGCCAGGGCCGGGATCAGTGCTGAACTCGATACAATAATCAGCACCTGGATTATTGGAAGCTTGGAGGAAGAATCTCTCTTGTCTTTTCATGTCTTAAGAAAGTCATCAAGTCAAGTCAAGTCAAGTCAAGTTTATTTATAGAGCACATTTAAAAACAACCAAGGCTGACCAAAGTGCTGTACAGTAAATACAGATAAAAATACAATAGAACACAATTTCGTAATAACACCTCGCTGATAAAAATAAAATAAAAATATATAAAACAAATAAATTAAACCTTTCTAAAAGCCAATGAAAAGAGGTGAGTTTTAAGAGCGGTTTTAAAAGTTTCTAGGCTTTTGGAGAGTCTGACGTGAGGAGGTAAACTGTTCCACAGTCTGGGTGCAGCCACAGCAAACGCCCTCTCTCCCTTTGTCTTTAATTTATACCTGGGAACATCTAAAAGCATCAGGTCGGCTGACCTCAAAGATCTCCTGGGGCGATAAGTACTAAGGAGTTCTGACAGGTAAGAAGGTGCAGTGCCATTTAAAACCTTAAAAGCCAGCAATAAGATTTTAAAATCAATCCTAAAGGCAACTGGGAGCCAGTGGAGAGAGCAGAGAACCGGAGTGATGTGGTCTCTTTTTTTTGAACCGGTCAACAGGCGAGCGGCAGCGTTCTGCACCAGTTGAAGGCGATGTAGACAGGAACGATCTAGGCCAGCATAGAGGGAATTGCAGTAGTCCAGCCGTGAAGTAATAAAAGCATGGACCACTCTTTCTAGATCGTTCCTGCAAAGGTAAGACTTGACTTTGGCTAAAATCCGTAAATGATAAAAAGATCCCTTAACTACAGAGCTGATTTGTTTATCAAGTTTAAAAGCATTGTCAAAAATAACACCAAGACTCTTAATGGAAGAAGTGCAATCGGAGGTTAGGGGTCCCAAAAAGTCAAGAGAGAAGTTGGGATCTTTAGGAAGCCCAAACACAATGACTTCAGTTTTGCTTTCATTAAGGTGTAAGAAGTTAAGAGTCATCCAAGTCTTAATGTCAGACAAGCAGGAGAGTAGCGGCTGCAAAGAAACATTGCAGTTCAACCTCAGAGGGAGGTAGATCTGAATATCATCGGCAAAGATGTGGAAGGACACATTATGTTTACGGAGCACATCGCCCAGAGGGAGCAAGTACAGAATAAACAACAGGGGGCCTAGTATGGACCCCTGAGGTACGCCACAGGTTAAAGGAGCTCTGGGAGATGACAGTTCACCAAGGTGAACAGAAAAACTCCTATTATTCAAATAGGACTGGAAAAACTTTAAGACAGTGCCCTTTAAACCAACACAATGTTGAAGGCGGGATAGCAGTATGTTGTGATCTACAGTGTCGAAGGCTGCTGTCAGGTCCAGGGTTACTAAGACAGCAGCACAACCAGAGTCAACAGTTAAAAGCAAATCATTAAAAACTCTCAGAAGGGCGGTTTCTGTGCTATGCCGAGCTCTAAAACCAGACTGGAACTTCTCATAGAGATTGTTATTGTCAAGAAATAGCTGGAGCTGCGTGAGGGCGGCTCGTTCCAGTACTTTAGACAGAAAAGGGAGGTTGGAAATGGGCCTATAGTTAGAGAGTAGGGATGGATCTAGATTAGGCTTTTTAAGGAGAGGTTGAACAACAGCGTGCTTGAAGGGTGTTGGAAAACAACCAGAACTGAGAGAAAAAATCCTTGAGCAGAAACGTCTTATTGGAGAGGGATCGAGTGTTGATCAAAGCCATAGATAAGGTGAGATCAGTAGCTGTCATCGGGGGTTGATATGCGGGTGAGTGGGCGTAGGTTAGAGTTTGTAGCACCAAATCTGCGGATCCGTGGCTGTAGGAGAGCCGATGACCGAGGACCCGGAACGGAAACAGCGAGCGACGGACCCGGAGAGTCACGCAGGAAGGGAGCAAACACCAGGCGTGGGCCGGAGATGGCAGAGAGTCGCCTACCAGAGGAGAACGCCGCCGCCGGCATGGCGAGGAGTGAGCCAGATGACCGAGGGAGGCGCGGACCAAGAAGCGGGCCTACCGGTAAAGCCGGAGCAACAGCAGGCGGAGTTTGAGAGACGGTTTTCACCCAGGGTCCTCTGGGCTGGAGTGAGCCCCTCACCGCAGCAGAGTAGCAGAAACCCATCTGAGCGAGGGGAGGATCAGCCAGGCAGGAGAGTGATAGAAATGCCTTTGTGCGAGCCAGGAGACCACTTCGCTTCCCTCGTCTTCTCCAACGTTTTTTCCGGTGTAGCTTGGGAGGGAGGAACCAGGTGCGACGTAGGTAAGGTGGAATACCATCGAACAGTGGAGGCACACCGCTTGTTTGTCCATCAAAGACAGAGGACAAAGGTGCTGACACTGCTGAGTCTCGAATAATAAAGATTTTAACTTAAGCACCGTCCTTCCCAATATTGTTCTCTTATTTAATGTGTGGAAATATATACAGCCCCGATCAAAAGTTTGAGACCTCTTGAAAAATGGCAAAAAAAATCATATTTTGCATGGTTGGATCTTAACAACGTTCCAAGTTAAAAAAAATTTGATCATGCAATTTATTGAAAACAACGTTGTGGGGGAACAAAACAGTGAAGTGGGAGACCCAAACAAATGTCACCTGCACTGAGCCCGAGGATCCAGTCGGCAGTCCGTCAAGACACTGGATGATCCTCACCCAAATTAAGGCCGTTACTGGTGCTGACTGCAGCCCCATAACCATGAGACAGCATCTGAGGTTTAAAAAACCAAAAACGTCTTCAAAGGCCTTGAACGCCACAGAACTGACCGTTTGGACCAAACATGGGACATTGAAAGATGGAAGAAAGTTTTATTCTCTGATGAGAACAAATGTAACCTTGATGGTCCTGATGGTTTCCAAGGTTACTGGCATGACAAGCAGATCCCACCTGTGATGTTTTCTACGCCCCACAGTGGAGGGGGCGCCATAATGGTCTGGGATGCTTTCTCCTTCAGTGGAACAACGGAGCTTCAGGAGGTGCAGGGGCATCAAACTGGCTGCTGGCTGAGTCCAGATGTTGCAGAGAGCATCCCTCATGACTGAGGGCCCTCGTCTGTGTGGTAACCACTGGGTTCATCAGCAGGACAACGCTACAGTACACAATGCTGCAGGACAAGGGACTTCTTTCAGGACAATAACATCACTCTTCTGGACCATACTGCGTGTTCCCCTGATCTAAATCCAGCTGAGAACCTTTGGGGATGGATGGCAAGGGAAGGTTACAGAAATGGACAACATCTCCAGACAGTAGACGCCCTTCGTGTGGCTGTCTTCACTACTTGGAGAAATGTTCCCGCACACCTCATAGAAACGCTGGCATCAAGCACGCTGCAATGCGTTTTTTGAAGTTCATGTTCATATTCATGAGTTCATGTTTGGAACTTAGATTTCTGTTTTGGGGGGTTTGATCAGCTGTAAAACAGCCAGTGTCAGTTTAAGTGTTGTTTTCGATAAATTGCATGATCAATAAACTGTTTTGTTTCACTGCCATTTCTTCTTGTTGCACGTTGAAGCTCTACTTGGAACCTTGTTAAGCTCCAACCATGCAAAATATGATTTTATGCCATTTTTCACATGGTTTTAAACTTTTGATCAGGCCTTTATTTGAAGATAACTTACATAACAGTAAAATGTGAAAGAAGGATTTTAAATGAGACTTTCTTACCTTCTGGCTTGATCCGAGGTCCTAAAATCTAAATGTCAGTTTTAAATATGTGCTACGCTGGCACCATGAAGACAAATGTAATCGCAATATATGACATGGTGCTATATGACAGTTTCTCCCAGGCACAGAGCACTGTCAGCTTCAATGACAGTTTTATCAGACAGTCCTTCTGGGAAAAACAGTGTTTTTGTTCTGATAGTGTGTACACAGACACAAGTGTCACTCCAAACACACATAAATCACTTTCCAAATCCTTCTTTTGTGAGTCCATGTCCTCATTTCCTTCTTCAAATATCATGTTGTGGTCAAACGTGTGTTGAGAATCATCAGCAACCTGTAATTAGTTTGACCAGCTTATAAACCCTGGAGGTTCCAGCACCAGGACTGGCCTGAATCTCGCAAAACATGTTTTCCCGCTTGCAAAGGAACATCATTGTCCCTGTGATATTAAGAGCTTAACATGTTTCATGTTCTCTCGGAAACAGTGAACAAAGCACCTGCTCAGGTTGACAGGATTGTGAGAGTGTACCCATACCCTTAGTTGTAGCGTAGAGGCATAGTTTTGTGTTTGGAGCTACTCGTGGATATGAAAACTCACCAAATGAGAGGTGGTGCAATGCCTGGAATGGCCACTTAAGGCTGAATAAAGTAAGCCAGTTCCTGCACACGCACGTGTTTAAACAGCATTAAAAGCATGTTTGCTGACTGGTACAAACACATTCAGGGGTTTGGATGCTTGACACTGGGAGCCAGAGGATGTCTCACCACTGCTAATGTAACAGAGTGAACTGGACCTGTTGGACATGTTTGTGCTATAATAGAATAATCTGACAAACAATAAGGCTTACTGTGTGAAACAGACCATCCAGGACAGTTTTGTGTGACTGAAATGATGGTGTTTTAATATTCTGTTATTTAGCACTAATCAGCACATGTATATGAATGCAGCTTGCTAACTAGTGTTAGTTGATAACACTCCGCCCTCAAGCCCAAATATGGTAACTTTTACTGCCAAAATACATGTCAAGATGTCAAAATGTAACCACACTGTTTAGTAAGTTAAAGAGTTAAACATCCACATCACCAACGCGTCACTGCAACTAAGCTTAGGCAAATGGTTTGGCTAACAGCAACCTGCTGCATCTGCAGCGGCAGACATAGCTACAACTACTGATGCCATTCAGGTCACGTGACTAATGGAGATGGACACCTGAGGAGTGACTGGGCCAGACAGGAAGTGCACCTCCTGTCTGTTTGCCTGCCACCCTTTACAGAAAGCTCACCTAACGAGGCGAGCAGAGATGAAGATCGACAGGTAAATCAAGAGCTTCATGGTAAATGCACTGATTCTTATACAGCGCTTTTCTAGTCTCCCAGAGTACTCAAAGCACTGTATACAACATGCCTCATTCACCCATTCACACCCACTCATACAAGCACTTCTAAACACAATTGCAAACTAAACTACATTCATGCTCCGATGAACGCATCGGAGGGCAACTTGGGGTTAGTATCTTGCCCAAGGATATTTGGCATGCAGACTGGAAGCCAAGGATCGAACCACCGACCTTCGCAGCACCAATCCCTCTGTCACTCTCTCGCTTGCCTCTCACCTCACCTATCAACGAGACGCCACGATAAAAGCAGATACTGATTAGACCACCCGAGTGGAAGCTTCCGCCACTTGGCTACGCCTACAAATTCTGTCCAACTCCCACTAACCCTCCAGGAATGCAGACCAAGCTCTTGCAATGGTTGTATGAGGACTGAGCTGCTCATAGCAAAGTGCTGGACACCTCATACTCCCCAAGCACCTCCCACAATTTCACATAATTTCCTGGGACATGGTCGAACGCTTTCTCTTGTATCCGAGGTTCGACTAACATAAAAATACAGCCTACTGTCCCTCTGTCAGAGTTGTCTGACTGTCCAACCCTGGATGCAAACATAGATTTGCACATGGGAGACACAAATAAACATTTCTGGTTTTATAGCTTAATTTTAATAAAAATGATACAAATGTTCTTTGGTAAGTAATTAGTAACAGTATTTTGTTTCTGCTACATTCTTGCTATAAATCACAGATCAGATTTAGTAGAAAGTACAGTGTGAGTACAGCAGCTTCTATCACACTTGTGACTGAAACCACAGGTTCTGTTTTTAACCCGACTGCTTCTGTTTCTTTCTACTTTTTTTTAAGTGCTGCTTATTAATTGAATGTTTGCTTTACAGATGGTACTGTTGGCCAAGGCTTGTTAAAATAAACACATATATATATTATTATGTATTAGCAGCAGCTAGGCAAAAGGTTGTGAATTAGGTTATTTGCCAGTGATGTTTTGTTCTATAATGTGCAAAATATTTTCCTCTCATAAAAACATTCCCAACAGAATAAGAGTCCTCGACCACAGCAAAGCTGTTAATGGACTTTGTGAGTCTTTGGCTCATTTGTGTTACGCTGTTATACACAAGTGTTTTGTTTCCCACAAGACCCATGAAAGTATATTTAGGGAACTCATACTGTACCAGGTTCTGTGCCAGGAACATGGAAAATGAACTCTTGATGCACACAGAAATTACAGGCCCATTTAAGGGTTGTTGTGCAGTGAGAAACCGGGTGCATAGTAACAAGCCCTGAATAAAATCTGAGATTCTCGAGTTTTGCTTTCCGTTAATCTCTATTTGAATTTTTGAACCGGAGGCGAGAACAGTAAACAATCTGATGACAGGTTCCAAACAAAACACTCGCTCAAAGGACATCATACTCTGACGGAGTGAGAGCCAATCCTGTAAGGCAAGCAACAAGGTTGCAAGATGCTCATTTCAACGTTGGCTCTGACAGACAGAGGAAAAGTTAACTCAAAGCTGAGGCAGTCTTCCCAATATAACCTACTCTCACAGTAATATGGGAAATGTGTTTGATAACCATCTTGTTTGCAAGTTAGTGTACCGCTCTTGGCAGGCCACGTACCTTCAAAGCATTTCTGCCGTCTACTGCACTTTACGTCAACGTTTGAGGTATAAAGAGAGATTACTCGCTCACAAATGAAAACCTCAGGAAGTTTGGCCTCACCACGTTATCCAAGCAGAAGTCCAGTTACTCACGTCTCCAAAACGCTGGACCTCTTCAAGAGCAAATGAAAGAAAGCTTCAATCTCCTCCTGACACTGTGTGCAGTGGAGAAATACCATTTCACTTGTAAACATATGTTCTGCATTTTCAGGAACAGTCGCTCACTCTGCTGTGCACAGAAGCTAGCTTGTTAGCTTGAAGCCTTTAGCCTGTTAGCTTAGGTTTGTATACAACTTTATTTGGTCTGGTCCTGCTTTGCTTTTCAGTCTTTTGGTTTGTCGGGTACACTGAAACTAATTTTAGCTAAAAGTGAAGTGACTAAAGCTGCGAGGACATTCAGGCCTGGATGACATTTTTGTCACAGTTTCTTACTATTTAATTCAGACGTACCAGAAAAATAAGGAAACAGAAACTGACACTGTGTATCTAACATGGATGGATTCAGAAGAAATGGAAAAATTATTACAAAATGATGCCTCGTGTTTGTGGCAGACCCTTAAAATGGTTTCTTCCACGAGGAACCAAGCTGCTCTGCACTGTTTGCATAGTTCATAGAGGAAGTGTGTGCAAAATACAACGTACAAAACTGTCCCTGGGTCCAACACAGCTCGGCCTCAGTTACATAGGTAGCATATAGCTTCTCCTACAATTCTTTTTAGTTTTAAAGGTCATGCATGAATTATCTTGAAAAGTGATAAAAACAAAGAGAACAGTGGAAACATGTATAGACGTGGAGCCTGAGCAATGGAGCAAAGGTATGGTTTCTTTTAGCTACCTTTAGCTACATTTTCACCATTTATGCTAAGACACACACGGGTTGATGTCTAACACAGGCTTCTCTCGTGTCCCACTGACAACTGCTTTTATTTTATAATAACCTACCCGGACAATAACACTTCCATCACCCTATGGAAAAACAAACTGGAAGTTCCAGGGAGCCATTAAAGGATGTTTTCTTAGCAGCCATCAAAAGGAGTCAAAATGAAATCTGTGAGTCAAGGTGGTGTTTGACTGAAGGAAGATACACTGCGCTGACAGGTTGACCCTTTAGCAATGTGTGACTGATGGTTGAATGAGTGCCTGGTCTGCCTGAACGAGCAGAACACAAAGTATTTTGACATAAACACAGGTTTGATGGAGAGGCGCTGTAAACAGACTTCATCCAGATGTCCTTTGCTGGTCAGATTGTGCCTGGAGCTTGTTGTGTTATTGGGTGAGGATTTTGTTAAACTGATCTGAAGGTCTCATATCCAAGGAATTTCCACTGCTTTTAACATCTAAACCAGAAGTAATAAAAGCGATTAGAGTTACACACAGAGGAGCTAGTAAGCCATCGCATATCTGGATGTTAATCCCACAGACAGTCTCTCTGTTATATGATCTTTTTGCGTGGCCTTTTTACCATGCATGAGTAAATGAATTCATCGCCCACATGGTCCACCAGCACTCACTGAGGCCCTCGAACAAGCTGCAGTGCCCTTTGGTGCCCTATGAAGCTTGCTGCAGCTTGTTGGCCTTAAATCTTTCTCACATCGCTCTCCTTTGTTTTTACTGGATGTGTTTTTTCAAAGCAGTTGTTGCATGTTTGTCAACAATTTCCTCCAATGGCAGCACCAGCAGTTTTATGGAAGTTTACACTGGCCTTCATCCCAGCTGTTATTCCCTAAATAACCTTTCCATGCTGTTCCACAACAAGATGGCAACACTCATGTTTCTGCCTTATCCTCAGTACTTGACCAAACCAGGAACTTTTCTATTGTGTTCTGGCTGATTGAGGCATCACACTGTATGATTATAACTATTTTTATAAATAACCTCTAATTTTCATAATGTTTAGCAACAACACAACTTGGTGTTTTTGCTCAGGTGTTGAATAAATATAAATGTGCCAGAATTAGCATAACAGCTACAGATGCATTTCAATTCAATTTTATTTATATGGCACCAAATCACAACAACAGTCACCTCAAGGAGCTTTATATTGTAAGGTAGACCCTACAATAATACATGCAGAGTATGTATAATTCATATGACCCCCTATGAACAAGCACTTTGGCGACAGTGGGAAGGAAAAACTCCCTTTTAACAGGAAGAAACCTCCGGCAGAACCAGGCTCAGGGAGGGGCGGGGCCATCTGCTGTGATTGGTTGGGGTGAGAGAAGGAAGACAGGATGAAGACATGCTGTGAGGGTGAAGCTGCACAGATGAGAATGGAATTATTGGCCCCCATGGAAATGTAGTTTTTCAAAAGTAAGCTGTGCTGTGAAATTTAAACACAGAAACTAAATGAATTCACAAAAATGGGTCAAAATGATTCAGAACATAATGATTTTTCTTGTTCTGCAACATCACAGTCGGTTTCTGTTTTTGCTGTGATAACTTTTATATACCCGTCTCATGTCTTGGTGGTATAAATAGTTATTTTGTCCTTATCTGCAGTTTGCTGCTAAAGGAAAACAAGTAAAGACACATAAAACTTTATACTGCCTACATTTATTGTGTCACAATGTTTGTTTTAATTCTGTATCCACAGGAGACAAATACACTGGAAGGATGCCAAACCTTCTGGTTAGAAGAAAGTTGACCTAAAGGGAAAGGAAACAAAATAGCCAAACATTAAACAGCTGAAATGACCAGAACAGGTCCACCTTAAAGTTGCAACAACTGTTCTGCAGGTCACCTGAGGCCTGCAAAACAAGCTTGACCTTTCACCTTATTGAAGCTGGTATGACTGACAAGACAGAAAGCCACATCTATTTACGCTGTGGAGGACTTGGAGTATGGAATTTTACATCATGGTTATCAAAGACGTGGGCGCCACGAAAGAGCAAAGAACACAGAAACAATTACTCTGAGAAATATCAAACACTTCCCCCACCTCTCCTAAAACATAGAGTTAGGGTTACCACCTATAATAACTCAGACCTCCAACATTTAAACATGCTGTGATTGCATTAGATAAGAACATTTCCTATATAAGAGCGTGCACTGTGTTTGCCTAGGATACAAGATTAATTAAATCCACTAATTTACTGTTATTGTCTCACCCGGCGCCACACAAATGTTTGTCATTCCAGCTCATTGTCACATCTGTTGCTTGTGTTTGAATTAGACCAATAAAGGGAAGTTCCTCCTTCCTTCCAGTTTATCTAAACCTCTTTGCCTGGCTAAGGCCACGGGGCAGCTCTAATTATGAAGCCGCATGCAGTGCAGACTTTCAGGGTGTGTTTGGGGAGTGTTTGGAGGAAGGAGATGAGTGCTGACGACTCACTGACAGGAGGTTCAGCTGTCTGCATCCATCAATAATCAGCCCAAAGGTCTTTCTACAGCACAGATGAAGTGGTGAGAGAGACACTTGTGGTGTAGTACAGAGAGGAACCTGACGAGCTCGTGCCTGGCTCTCTTATTTTGCTACTGGATAACGAGCGCTGCTGCACAACAGTAGCAGCTGAATTAATAAAGTGTTACATTTTAAAGTCAACGTCAGCTACGTAATCAACACTGTGGTTAAGCAGACGCCTCCAAACATCAGTTAACAACCACGGTTTGCATTTATTTGGATGGAAAGTTGCCTTAATCACACCAGGGTTGATTTAATAGGGGTGAGCAAAGCAGTCCGTGTTCAGTCAACTGTTTGGTGAGTTTTCAAGTGGTCTCATATATAATCTTTGTTTATGGACTTTGAACCACAGTCAAAGAACAAACTCTGAGTGTTGTTGTTGTTCTACTCTTAGAGTTACAGGCAGATAGTTCATGTGATGTTTGTTAACCACCATGAATAAACAGCAGACACAGCACTGTGACTGTATGTGCTGAAACACAGGCTCATAGCAGCCAGTGTGCATTGGTCTGACGCTCAGGCTCCACCTGTCAAGGTGGAACCAACAGCAGTCACCTTATAGCAGTAAGTGTGTGGTGTATTAAGTCATAAAGGCAAAGTCAGTGTGTGTAACTCTGGACACACATGCAGTTAGCAGTCAGTTCTTGTAGTTTGCATGTTGTTGGATGCTTGGAAACTTAATGAGTCAAAAACAAAAGACATGATCATTGATTTCAGGAAGTCTTACAGCTCATCGCCTGCTATCAGGTGGACAGTTACGGGTACGGGGGCTGTTCTTGATGAAACTACCAAAACGATCAGCAAAGACTGTTCTTGTTAAGGAGAATGGGATCTGTTAGTGTCTCTGAAATGTTACAGACATTTTATTGAATCTGTTATCTGCAGGTTTGGGAACACGACTCAGCAAACTCTCAGGGTGTTGGCAAGACGGGCTTTTGGCCATCAAGCATGTGCTGAGGAAGGCTCCTCTATGTTAATTGTTTCAACCATCAACTTCACAGTGAGTCTGACTTGTTGCCCTGTGGCCATCGTTTTACCTGTGAGGACCAAAAGACTCCGGGTTTCTCCTTTTATCCCTACTGCAGCCCATCTCCTTGTTTCCCTCGCTGCTAAACTAACTTCTCCTTGTGGGACAATAAAGTTTTGAATTGAATGGAATAAAGACTTAGTAACTCTGATGAGCGCTGGGCGTGTCTCCAAAGGAGCGAGGTTATAGAGAGCTGTGACCAGTAGCAGTCTGTGGAGGGACAAACCATAAACTGCTAACAGGATGCTGGAGGACAGCCTGATTCACAGTGGCTCCAACTTATAGGAGCAACGGATCTGCTGCCATTGTGTGCCAGATACCGCACACTAGCCTCAGATGTCCCCTACAGACCATGCATCGGTAGGTTGGACATGTTTTTGTAGCATGTGAAGATCTAACCGTATATTAGGCAGGGGTGGTTATGGGCTCATTCAACTCCTGGACCTGTGGGTAGATTGGTTTTTACAGTGAGGTTGAATCTATTTCAGTAGGTCTATAAATTAAACTGCAGACGTGGTGGTCTAACGTGCAACAATACAGCCACTGCTCAGTATGGTAAAGATGGGTTGTGGAGCCAAAGACGAGGTTTAACATAATAATTGTCATTAACATGTCTGTTCTAGACATCTACTGGAGTTTTTCTCATCATTCAGGTCCAGTTTTCCGTCTTCCTGTCTGCGTTTCCAATCATGTTCGTTGCTAATGAAAACCCGTCCAGGTGTCCAGGCAGACCAGTTTTATTTTCCCTCTCGTTAGCTTTGCTCCCAGTGACTTACTTGGTGGAGGGGACAAGAGAAGGCTTTGCCAATGGTCATGGCCTGACACGTGAACACATGAAAGACCACAAGGAAGTGTTTGCCGTAACCCTCCTCTGCATTGTACCTGTACCTGAGTCATTTCATCCTGGTGCCCGGCCTGGCCGGTGGGCTGGACTTTACAGTACAATCATAGCAGCACAGATATTATTTTGTTGATTGTTGTGTTTGCCTTTTCAACCTTTACTGACAATACACAACGACGATTAAACAAAAACACTGAGGAGAGGCGTTTCTTATATCTGCTGACCAGGTTTATGAATAGAGGAGACATCATTTTACGACTTGGTTACCAGAACAAACGTGATATTTAAAACCAACTGAGGTGCCATGAAAAAGTGTTCACTGCCTTCCTGATTTATTTGTTTTTTGAATATTTGTCTCACGTTAATGATTGAAATCATAAAAAAAATTTCAATATTTACTTTGAATATCTAATCTTCTGTGGCCCTGTGTGGAAGTAAGCTGAGCTGAAGGTGGAGAGTTGGAGAGTCTAGTCTGTGTGAGGGGCAGCTGAGGTTGGGTGCTGTTACAGAGGGTTTGGACATGTACAGTGGGTCTTCTTTACAGCACACTGATGATGGAGTTCCACAGGGTTCTGTGCTAGGACCAAATCCATTTATATTATACATACTTACCATAGGCAGTATGTATAATACTGTAATGTATGTATAATACTCTTGGTAACAGTGGGAAAGAAAAACTCCTTTTAACAGGAACAAACGTTCTGCAGCTGCCTGCTGCGACGAGCTCTGGGTGAGAGCTGCGAGGCAGGGGGGAAAGGACAGGAGGACTCGAGAGGAAGTTCATGGATGATAGGATCAGATGGATGCAGATCATGGAGACGTCTATAAGGAACAGGTGAGAAAAAGTTAAAAGCAACATAACACTTTCACTGTCTTCTGTTGAGTGCCTGCTAACTACCATTCACATTCTGATAGAAGCAGCTTTGGGTTAATACCTTGCCCTAGGATATTTGGCCTGCAGACTAGAGGCAGCCAGGGATTGAACCACCAACCTTCCGATCAGCAGATGCCCTGCTCTACCTCCTGAGCTCCAGCCACCCTTTTCAGCCTAACAGCATCTGAGACGCTTGCTATAATGCTGATCAACTGTTATTCTAGTAAAATGACTGTGGAGAGCATGAGCAAATGTTTGGAGAATGCTCTGAGGAGCAGATGTAAGACCATTACTCAATAAAATTGCAAGCACCGTCGTCTGCCAAGTGGACAAATTAAAGGAAGAAAAAACTCTCATCTCAGAGTTAAACAGTTCACGGTGATGTCTAAAATGAAGACATCTCTTTTCATTTTCTCTGTAGTTATCAATATAACCATTGTTTATTATCACAAATGAAGCAAGTCTTGAATATTGAAATCATTTTCTTAAAAAGGCCGTTGGGGACCTTTTGTTATGCTTTCCAAATAAGAATAAGAGACCTGAAAAAGACAAGTGCTTTTCCTGATAAAGACTCAACAAATCACCAGCTAGGATAAGCTAGCACGCTGCAGTTTGGGAAGCAGGCTGACAAATGTCTTGACTGGAGATGTTTGTCCTGGCACCTGCATGGAACAAACAGTCGAGAGCTAAACATGGTCATAAAATCTCCTTCGTGTCCTTTTGGCAAACCTGGATTCAGAATCTTGAGTCATAACGCCCATTCCACTGATGACATGCATGCTATCTTTAATTATGATAAAAAATAAAAAATGCAAATGAATAAAATATAATAGAAATGCAATACAACTGTGTGCCTGTGTGGGGCAGGGATAGCTCAGTAGGTAGAGTGATCCCCACATGATCGGAAGGCCGGAGGTTAGAATCCACTAAATGGTTACCCTGAGATACCCCTGAGCAAGGTACCGTCCCTACACACTGCTCCACGGATAGGTGGCTGCCCACTGCTTCACTGAGTGAATGGGTTAAATGCAGAGGGCTAATTTCCCTGTGGGGGTTAATAAAGTATGCATTGCATACTTGCAGCCTACATGCATTTAGGTTTGTGAGCCTCATGGGCGCTGCTGCACGTGGATCACAAGTTAACCCTAACCCTCTTCGTACAGATACTATATATAATAAGTATATATATGCAAAATGTACTTTACTATATGTATTAATTCATCCTGTCCTGATGAGATGGTCATCTGTCTCACCTGTCACCTGTGTGTGGGGGTGGGGCTAAACTGGCTCTTTTCATGTTGTAGGTTACAACCCCTGGTCTACACACGTATCCTGACCATTAGAAATTAACTTCAAACCATAGCTGGTTGGCTCGGTATTAAAACTAGCAGACACTACAGCAGAGCCAATGTATTGGGGCGATTGTGGCTCAAGAGTTGGGAGTTCGCCTTGTAATCAGAAGGTTGCCGGTTCGAGCCCCGGCTTGGACAGTCTCGGTCGTTGTGTCCTTGGGCAAGACACTTCACCCGTTGCCTACTGGTGGTGGTCAGAGGGCCCGGTGGCGCCAGTGTCTGGCAGCCTCGCCTCTGTCAGTGCGCCCCAGGGTGGCTGTGGCTGCAATGTAGCTGCCATCACCAGTGTGTGGATGTGTGTGTGAATGACTGGATATGTAAAGCGCTTTGGGGTCCTTAGGGACTAGTAAAGTGCTATATAAATACAGGCCATTTACCGTTTTTATTTATTTTAGTGTGGAAATGTAGCGGCGTGTTGGCTTATTCTGAAAACTAGAACGCAGTTTAGCTTTGCCTGATTCAAAGACATGTAGTTAGTTTAGTATGAAATCCAGCTGCTTGTTGTCTTTGCTCAATTTGAAAACTAGCAGCCACTTGTACCTGTTTATTTTGAAAGCTTAGTTTAAAACTAGCCTCCAGTCAGTTTTGCTAAACAGGAAGTTATTTTATTTTGAAACCGGTCCAGAGTTTTGACAGTTGTGCTTTAGCTTTTAAAGCCCAGTGTCTTCAGCAGTCTGTGTGTTTGGTGCTTGAGACTTGGACAGTTACCCTTTCCCATTTTTGGCAACTGAAGCTAATGAGCTGCAGCCAATCCGGTTGTTCAGTCTGACGTCACTAGCCGTGTCTGGGTCTAAACTCCGCTGCAGGTCCATATATCAAACGATCACTATGGCATTACTGAGAGTTGAAAAACTGTCTAAAGTCTTTCATCTTTAATAAAATGATCAGCCTTCTGCTCTACCAGGTGTAACAACTGAGTTTAACATCCAGGCATCCATAAAAACGGAATTTATGACATTTAACAGAGTTAGAAGTTAGCAGGGAGTTAGCTCGCTAGCTTCTATCTAAATACAATATAGCATGTCCTGACTGCGGGGTTTTGGAAACAAATTAAAATGTACAGCTCTGCTATCACTTCCAGCATAAATGAAGACAGAAAACTAAACAGCAGTGACGTTTGTAGGGTTACTGAAGTTTGGCTAGCTGGTATATAATGATGTGCTACGTGACCGCTAGCGACACAGCTATGTTAGCATAATATAAACAAGCTAACTTTTTTTCCACTCGATAAAAGTTAACGTGAGTGTTCTCGGTGGTCAGGAACAAATGTAATCGCATGGCAGGATGCTGGTAAAAGGAACAAACTTCAGCCAGGAGAACAACTGAGATAATCCATCCACAACACGAGGTTAGTCATTCATATACTGCTGCATGGGCTGGGCTGTAGTTACATCCTAAGGTTTTAAAAACTGAGCTTAAATAAATGATTAGCGGTAATAAAAGCCGAGGGAGGTCAACAGTGGTCGCTGACTGTTTTAGGAGCTTTTTGAGATTAAATAGAAGAAAATACAAAACATTAAACATGTTAACAACACAAAAGCCATATTAAACACAGACTACTTTAGACCCGGAAGTAGGATTCGTCACGTCATCACTTAACAATCGGATAGCTTTATATTTAGCAGCAGATCCAAGCGCTCTATCGTCTTGTCTAGCTTGGCAGGAAAGCGAATAAGTGCTTTTCCTAAAAGCTCCAGCTACGAGTTCATGTTTGAAACAAAGTGAATAATAAAGACATGGAGTCAAAGGTTCAGTTGCAAATCTTACACAGATCTTTATTGTTCTTTTAATTACATCAAATTGCCGTTTCACTCGTTTTCATCTCAACAACCAGCCAAATCCTGTAGTCACTTTCCCAATCCTTCCTCATCTGCCTTCCCCTACGTACAGTTTCCTTTCATTTTTTTCCATCCATGAGCAACATTCCCCATCCACCTGAGCAGATGACGGGAGTTACACATGTCACACTGAGCGTTTCACTTCCTAAACGTTCTCGTCTTCGTTCTCTTCTGCCTTCAACAACTTTCATCGTCGCTTAGTCCCGTCCCTCGGGACAGTTGCATACATCATGCCGCCTCTTCAGGTGCAAGCGGCGTCCACAACTAAAGCTCCATGCAAGATCCTACACTGAAAAGTGATCCGCCTCATTCTCAGGCATCAGCTTTTTAAGAAACCAACGTGGCTCAGTTCAAAATTTTGTCTTAAACAAAACTCATCATCTCGTCTGCGATATGATTTCATCACGGTTTTTTGCTGACATATCATCTGTTCTGGAATTAAATTAATGCCTCTGTAGTAAATAAAATAAAATAATGTCTGGCTTCTAGCATCTGTTATTTAAGGAATGTATAAAAATAAGACATCTTCTGCTCAGTCTAAAAACCCAACTATGACAGAAATCTGTTTGTGTGGTACACCTCACCTTTTTGGGGTTTGGCTTTTTGTCTTTCACCTTGACATCGGCAAATGTTCAAAAACCTGCCCTAACAGCTAAAACTCTGCTGCTTTACAATACCTAAAACAATACTAGGATAGATCTGAAAATATAAAGTGTATTATCCCCCAAAGAAAGGTCTAAAAGAATGTTTAAATATGAACTTTATAGTAAACAGGATCTGATGCACCAACTCTTTCTTCAAGAACTCAGCAAACTGGCCACACCGAGTGTGAACCGTGGGTTTACTTCTTGTCATGCTTCCCTTTTAGAGCTGAACCACGTGCACCCCCCTCCAGAATACTGTGTCTCTATGGGATGCACTTGGATGGAGGAGTAAGGTAAATAGCTGCCAAGGAGGACAGTAACAGAACACTGCTGTAATAACACGCAGACACTCATAAATGTGCTGTGCGGTTTTATGTACAGGAAAAACAAAGAGGTCCATTCACGTTCTCTACCAACGCTCCACCTCACACCATCGTCTCTTTTCTCTTCCCTAAAGAACACAGAGCCTTCTTGTCCTTTTTGGTTTTATGTGTCGTGGGTGAGGATGACGTCGATGACACGGACGTCGTGGACGACGACGGGGAGCGAGGCGAAGGGGACGCCGTGGTGGGGCTGTTGCACAGTGAGGCGGGGGCCGACTGAGAGCCTGGCTGCGGGTAGTTCTCGTCTGCTTCCTCCATGTGGATGATGGCAGAAACGGAGGAAGGGCGGCGCTTGGAATGGACGCTGCCTGTAGGCGGGCTGGGGCTGGAGGGCTCGCTCAGAGGCCGGTGGACGGCAATGGCACTACGGAGGCAGTTGAGCCACTGCTGCTTGTGGAAGACGTCGTTGACCTGCAGAGTGTGTGACTGTGCCTGGCTCGGGTCTTGGGAACGTACCCGGAAAATGTTCTTGGCTGCAGAGAAAGCAGAGAGCGTCATTAGGAATGCGGGCAAAGTGCTGCTCAGGCTACTAGCGGACACTTTCTGGGACGAGCCTTACCTTTGTCTGCATTGCTGAAGGCTCCTCTGAAAGAGCCGCCCATTCTGACATCGCCATCTTGCAGGTCCTCCAGCACCAGATCCTGCACTGCGATTGGCTGCCGGTACACCTGGAAGCACTGGCGCTCGTTCCTGGTGACGGGGCGGGTCAGGATCAGCAGGTCGGTGAACAGGAACACGTGCAGCTTCTGAAAGAATTTCCAGGAAAAACAGAAACTTTCAAACCAGAGCATCATCTGAGCACATAGCCCGCCTCATGTGGGACGGCAGCCTCGTGTTAACATGCAAAGAGAAGCACCGAAGGACGACTTGGAAGTGTGCGCTGTGCTCACCGTGCCGCTCTTGTTGCGCAGCTCCCCGTGACACAGAAGACTCTTGCACCGTTCGATGCGAGCGTCCCTCTGCCTGTCGTCCAGATACTCCAGCTTGTCGATGTAGTACTGGCACTCGGACTCCCCTTTCTTCTTGTTGATGTCAGACAAAACTCCCTGGATGACAGTGATCTGAACACACAAGCAGCCTAATTATTACATGGGAGAGGCACTATGATGGATCAGTGTGTTGAACCAGTTTGTCTCCTGGACTTACAGCTTCCTGCAGGCTGGCAGCATCGGGGTGTTCTGCTGGAGTGTGTCTCAGGATTTCCTTGAGCAGTAGGGGGTACTTGACCAGGCGGGATCTGGGAATGTCCAGGAAGCTCCACAGGTCCAGTTTCCGACTAAAAGGTGACTCAAGGCACCGCTGCAGGAAGTCCTGCACACGTGGGTCTTGCTTCTTCTGGTCCAGCAGCGCCTTGGCTGCCAGCTGGTTACTGCAGTAGTCTTTGTAGGCATTGAGCCTGGGCAGCTGCAAAGGAAGGAGGGACTCTTTATCTAACTGCTAATTCAAAATACGGTTTTACTAGCGTAAAAGCTTTTGATGGCTCAAAAAGTCAAAGACACTTACCCAGCTAATAACAATTTGCCCAATCTGGCCCACGGTCCCGTCTGGCCCCGTGGCTTTGGAGAGCTGCGCCAGAAGGTCCTCGTGCAGTGGGATGTAGGCATCCAAGTTGCCGAAAATGTGAGTAAGCTCCTCCTCCGACATGATGGACAGCTTCAGCATCGGGTCGTGGTACGCCTGTGGATGGAGCAAAGTGATCAGTAATATCTGGGCAGAGCTTTGGGAGCGGCTACTAAAAATATCTTGGTCAACAGTTTTAGGGGTACAAAAAAAAAAAAGACAGAGGAACAATCCCTGTCTTTTTATAGCTCCTGGCTGCGCTGCATTCAAAGCCTGCCAGACTGATTTAATCTGTTTGCTTTATATGTACTCCCGCTGCCTCAGAGCTTTTAAAATTACAAACCTTGCGTGCAAGCTGCAGGTCCTCAATCAGATCCTGTTCTCCACGAAACAGCTCAAATATGGCCTGAGGAATGGGAGAAGGCACAGACAGATGTTTTTTTAGTAAACATGTAAATCAGGTTGTCATTACATCGTAGCCTAAACCATAGTGAGCTTAGCCAAGATGGCTGAATGGCTTCTAGTCCAATTTAAACCATTTGACACAAAGACGTGTGAACTAGTCTAGCAAGCATGTAGAATTCATCCCTGCCTGGACTCCTGGACTCACCTCTTGCCGCTTGATCTCTTTGGTGGAGAAAGTTCCTTTCTGGTGGATGTCTAATGTCTCGGACCATAAGGTGCTGTTCCTCCTTTTAGGTGGTGTGGGGGCCGCTGCCTTGCTGCAAGGCTTCTGGGGCACGCCCGGCAACTTGCCATCGCCCCGGAAAGAGGCCTTCAGAAAGAAAGAACACCACATGTTAGACATGTTGAAAGGGATGTCCCTGTCCCCCCAATGCGCTGTGTTTCCATTGGATGCCGTGAGCGCTTACCTGGATGGTTTGGCCGAAGCGCCGGACGGCCCCATTCTTTACCGGAGAAATGAGGTTGGCTAGCGACGTCACCCTGCCGAGAGAACGGACGCGCTTGTTGCTGGGTTCCTGCAGAAGGAGGCAAAAACAGAAGGGGAGGTTAGTCGTGCAGTTATTCTATCATAACTCGTGTCTGAAAACCCTGAACGTCTGAAGTGCGAGAGAGGCAGATCAAAACAAATCGATCAGTAACTGTGACACCTCAGCAAAGACTTCCTTGTGACAAAACACGTCAAGTCACGTCATAAATCCTGGTTATGAACTCTAGTCCCTCCTTTAAGACGAGCAGCTGGAGCCGAGGTCAAGCCGCAGGCAGACAGCCTGGCGGAGCGGCAGACAGAGATACTAAGGAGGAGGAAGCACTTCCAGCAGCTGTTGGCTCCATCATATGAAGAGTCCTGAGCCAGGCCAGCCCACTGAGCACAAAGACCCTCTCTCACTGCTGATCTGGAGGGGAAGGGGGTCTGGAGGAATGCCAGGAATGCACGAGACCGTGCTTCTCAGCTGTTCAGTGTCTCTAATCTGCTGCTATCTGCTCTGACAAGAGCGAAAACTCAAGTACAGAGTGGATCTGCTGCATCGCTCAAACTGGGGTAAATGATTCCTGATTTACGGATGGAGCTGCGTGGCAGCGTGCTGCTGCTACGAGCAAGAAAAAGGAGCAGCAGTCAGGAATACAGCAAAGTGTTTACGCAGTGCAGCGCTGCATGGGGCACACCACACAATTTATGGCTGCGAGTTGAAACACGCTCTTCAACAAGCCTTGCGTGAGAGAGTACTGCACCTGGGGCAGGTGACCCCCCCAAACACACACAACTCCTCACCCGCCCCGAGGCTGGGAGAAACAGGAATCAAAGAGCAGCAGGGTAATGATTATAATTCCACACGATTTGCATTTTCTTCTGCAGTGTAACATCTTAACATGACAGTAATGCAGTTTTGCCCTCTGAAGATAAAACACATCGCTTGTGTTTCCCTGACGCACACCAAATGAGATTTTGTCCCAGCTCAGCAAATGTGGGAAACAGTACAGCCACTGAGGCTCCGGTCTCTGTGGACGCAGCTGTGGAACAGCTCAGTCTGCTGTGGCTGCGGTCAGACTCTCCACGGAGAACTTAGCAAGCCCTCGAGTGGCGGGGGCCACATGTCAACTGCTTTCCTCTTTTTGTAACTTATCTGTGGCTACCAGACTTGGCTCCCTCTAAGTGATCACCAGTTCATATCTGTGGACAAATAAGTGGTAACAAGTAGTTTTTGGTGTGTTTTTGGGGGGCAGAGGGAAAATAGTGGAAAAGCGTAGTGGCCATGAAGCGCTGTGGACGCGGATAATGAGAGGCCACTCGTCCTGCTCTTTGTATATCAGTAGTTAAACAGGGAATGCTGCTATTCCTGGCAGTCCTGTGGCATTAGAGCGAGTCAGGCTGGAAACCATTCAGATCTGGGCTCAGTCAGTCGAACCCTCCAGACATAATATACATGTAGCCTCCTTCAACTTTCAACCTCAAACTTTTCTCAGCTCCCTCCCTGTGCTTCCTCTTTGATGTAACCTCACATGTGCCAGATGTGTCCCTGTGATTACAGCTTAGAAAATGATGGAAAAAAGAACAGGCACAAATCAAAGGACGGAGGTACTTAGAAAGTCAGCACAGAGTGAAAATACAGGGTTCTACTGAAAGAAAGGACTCAATTCGTGAAGTGTTTCCAGATTTGTCTTTTGCAGAGATTTACTGTCAGTGAAGCCACACAGCCACAGGGAAATACACAGACAGCACCTGGGTTTCCTACGATATCTGCTGCTTTCATTGTAAAACGCATTACCCTTTGAATGCTTGGTTGTTTACTGAGACCCTACCCCCTGCTGTCTCACTGTTCCTGTACTCTTCTGTGTGCTCACTATGGACCTGATCTCCCCATTTCCCACTGAGACTGAGGTGTCTGCTGGGGTGCGTACGAGAGCAGGGGGAATACACAGCCGTGCGTGGGGGAGGTCGTTACTGTTCACAACTAAAAAGGTGCAGTGTAGTCCAATGATTAACTTTTCAGGGTTTGACAGTATCTTAAGCATTGTCCCAAGTGCCCTGGAACAAAGGTCAAAGTCTCTGTGCACACACACACACACACACACACACACACACACACACACACACACACACACACACACACACACACACACACACACACACACACACACACACACACACACTGTGTACATACGTGAGATAAAAACCAGGGTTAGGTGCTGATTGACTCACAGTGTGATACCTAACACCACACTATGACTTCATTTCCAGCAGCTCTGGTCAAACATTTACAGAGTAAAGTTTCAGCCATCTCACCTCTAACTCCTTGTTGGCCTGGTTCTGGCAGTCTGTCACTTGCAGAGTCCGTTTGATAGGCACCAAGCTACCCACTTCATCGTAAGCCACCATATCTTTCAGTAGAAACACAGTATCCTTTTAATCCTCACGAGTTGGCTTCAAGTAATCCACACCAGAGAGAAAAAAGGTGGCAGAAAATCAAGAGTTATAAGCACGTAAAAAGACGGAACAGATACACCTTCCCCCTGTTTGGCTTTTTCTGGCATGGGGCTCCCTCCTCACTCTGCCTCGCACTCAGCTCTAAACTTTGGTCTGAGGCAGAGCAGGAGGGGAGGACTATATATGCAGGGGAGGAGTCCCGAGGAGGGACAGAGGGACGGGTCTACCTGAGGAAACAGAATGCCTTTGAACAGCTCCTACTCAGTGCAGACAAATAGCTGCCCGCATGCTTTGCTGCTCTATCGAGTCCAAATATTACTATGAAATGTAAAAATGATGGGCAAACGTTACTGCTAAGTGTGGTGGACACACAGCAGGTCCATACTACGGGCTAGTTTCTGTAATTCAGTCAATGGAGCCTGAATTCGTTGAATTAAAGACACATTTCTGGAAAGTATTTACAGCTGTATAGTTTATCAATATGTTTACCGATCCACGATTTGCTACATCTGTAGATCCCATAATAGCATTACTTAATCATAAAGGTACCTAGTGACAAACCATTTGTTACATTCTTCTACATTTAGTTCAGATTTCTGATTTTACTTTTAAATCCAAAGTTAACCGAATAGTAGAAAATATGTCCAAGAGAGACACGATCTGTGCAGCAGGGCTCATTAATTACACTGTTCTGCACATACGTTAGCTGAATAACTGATGGATACTCTGAGGCATTGTTTCTTTTTACCAAATTCATCAAGATAAGGGCCAGAGGCAGGAAACAGGCTGATTTTTTCATGTTATCCCATCAGTCTTGAGTTCCTTACCTTCAGTCATCTACAGGACAGAGGCTCTTATCATGTGAAGACAGTTTGATGAAGGGCTGAAAGACTAAAACAGTAACTTTCTATGATAAAGATTTATGATTCTACTGCACAGAGAGAGAATGACAGTAAAAAGATAAAACATTGGAATCCGTGTTATTTTAAATATCAACCATTGCTCCTAACTGACAGAAACCATGACAATCACAGTTCTCAGTGCTAATTATTATAAATGGAAACATTAAAACCTAAAAAGAATCAAATTTAGCTTTCAGAAGTGTCACATGTAGCTAGTTTGCGTCACTAAATCAAAGAGTATAAACACTGTTTTAGTTACAGTTTCAATGTCACAGGAATGTTTTAATTAAAGTCTTAATCAAGTCATTAAAAACATTAAAAGGTCGTACGCTTGGTCGTACTCAGCTTTCCATCAAGTGCCACAAAAGCTGAAACTAATTGATTTGGTTTGATTAATGGATTTCAATCAACAAACTATTATGGGGGCAGTGGTTTCTGCTTCTGGCTTGAAAGTCTTCCTATCAGTCTCATCAGCTGAACTGGGACTGAGGAGATGGTCAATTTGCATATCAACAGCAGGGAGCATTGTGACACACTCAGCCAGATGTTTGAACTGAAACCGGGATATTGAGCAGCACTGGGGTGGGGGTGGGGGCAGGGGACCGCTGCAGCTCATATGTTGATTGCTCTAATTAAGGGAGGGGGTGGCAACATGCTGCCAGTTTCAGTAAGGACAAAAGAACTAAGCAGAAGCCAAACACGTGGCTCTTTTCATGCATATGTGCACATCGAAAACGGACATTTTATCCGACATGCGAACACGGCTGAAGGACAACCTTGTGAAGCCTGTGTTTTCCTGCCCAAATGGACTCTGTTCATCCGCCTGGGTCAACACAGAGGTGTGAAACCAGCCACAAGCTTCATGCATGCTCCTGATGGGGGTGTCGAGATGTTAACACTTGGTCTTTGGGTTTGTTGACGCAGCAGTCAGAAGTCTGATGATCCTCCAACCAAAGAGGAGTATGAGCATGTACCGAGTAACTTCAGTCTCAGGCTAAAAATGAGAGTTTATACTGTCACATATAGTTTATATGGCAAAGCACAGAGAAAACTATGCAGACAGAAGAGTCACGCAGGCTCTAATAAAACCTGTCTGTGTGTAGTCTGTGTGCCTGTGGTAGACACTGTGCAGTCCTGCTGTTACTCACTCTTACGGGGAGACCTCGGCTGAATCAGCTGAACGTCTGGTCCAGACCCCGTAAAAACAACACCAGACTGAGCTGCAGCTGGAGTACAGTGGTGACTCCCAAAACCTGTCTGAGCGCAGCCCGCCGAGTTGTGCAGTAGCGTGTGTAATGCACCGCTCTGCACACTTTCACCTTTGTCTAACCTATGTCGTGCCAGGGACAGACAACCCCGAGGCCTCAAGAGGCTGAGCTCAACCTGTACTTCACATCAGCAGCTGTGAGTGCAGAGCACATAGAGCCTAATTACAGCTTGCAGAAAGGCATAAAGCAGGAAGCTCCAGGCACAGAAATACTGCTGAGTGATTCAAAGTAAGAAGAGAACAGGGGGAAGGTGCTGCTGCCCTCTGCTGATGGAATAGAAAGCGAGTGTTTCTGATTCTGTGGCAAACTGGAGGCATGAACACATCCCCCTAAAATGTATTCCCTACATGGAAAATGACCGTACATGCTTCTGTCCATTCCAGTGCTCAGTGCTTTTCTGTTGCGCTGTCTTTGTTTTTGTTTTTTGCAGTTTTTGCACACTTTATGCAGTCCTGTGTAGACTGTCTGTCACATGTAGCACCAGGGTCTGTCTCCTTCCACTGTGCACTGTACCACTGCACGTGGTTGGAATGACAATAAAGCCACTTGACTTGACTAAACTACAGTTTTTGGGGGTTTTTATGTAAAGTATCCTTATAGTTTTAGAAACCTGCAGATAACTCACTGAAGAAAGAGTGTTTACAGTTCCAGTGCAGACCTATTTTTCAGCTGAAGCTTTAGTTAAACACAGAGGACGTTTTGTCCAGTCCTTTAACACAGTCAACACATTAATTATGTAAAGTCATCACACGATTCTGCTGCCTGTTTTCAATGATGCCACAAAAATGCTGGGACTCTATTTTAAACCCCGATAGCTCAAACTACTTGAAACATGTTTTGATTGATGTTGAAAGCGATGTGTTGTTGCTCATCTTTTAGAGATTTCGTGTCTCCATGGGACCACTCAGGCTAAAGTAGTCCATCCTTAGAGGGTGAATGCGGATAACTGTGCCAATATTGTACATATATATATATATATACATATAGATACATATTGGATGTAACTATCCAATCATGTCCTCGAGGTGGACTCCAAGCAGAAATGATGAGATGTGGTACGTGCAATTGTCCCCATGCAATTCTGCAAGCCAATATAATCCCATGTCAAACATTATAAAGAGACGTTTCCTTTGTCATTATAACTGGATGCTTCTCAAAGTAAAGGTTACTGGTGCTGCAACTTGCAGCCGAGAGTGGCAGCTCTCTGTCCTCTAATCCTCGCCTCCACTAATTGGATTCGTTGACTAGACCTCTGGAGCATTTTTTAAAAGTCAATAACTTGACCTTCTGCATGGTTCAGACCATCCAAGAGGTTTGCCTTTCAGTTCTGGTCAAATTAAACTCAGTATTTTGTTAGTCTAATCCTAATCCTGTCTTGTTCATTGCACCTATACAGTCTTGCTAGCTTTAGCTAATGACTGGCCACACTGTCGTTTGTACATAGGTAGGTCACAGGCTACAGTTAAAGGTTTTCAAACACAGAATTCAAAACCAACACAGGACGTCACAGTGGGCACATCAGCTTTGATCAGAGAAAAGCTGTAGACGGTGAAAAGCCAGCACCTGTTGCTGTCAGAGCGTTTGGAGTGAGACGAAGAAACGCCGTAAACTTAGCCAGGCATCCAGATCCAGACCCACATGGCTTCATTTAATAGCCTGATATCAAAAACATGCCATGGAAGTATTCACTGAAATGAACTTCTTCCATTTCTGTGACAAAGGTGTTCTTCCTCCCCACTGTCGCCAACTCATAGGGGGTCAACTGATTGTTGGGGTTTTCTCGGTATTATTGTAGGTCTTTACCTTACAGTGTAAAGCACTTTGAGGCGACTGACATTGAGACAATTTGAATTAAAATTGATCTATAATAGTGACAACTGCGTCTGTTGTAAACATACCCCTTGAATACTATTTATCTTAGACGTGTCAGCTCTGAGGACAGAAAGTCTAATTCCCTTCACTCTTTTGAAGGTACAGAGATTGAAAAGAAGCAAACAGTGATATAATTACACAACAGGGTGTAGGAACAATGAAAAGCACAGTTCCCAAACCAGACTGGCATCCTCAGGTTACTTTCTTAAAGGTTTGTTTTGACACTGTTCACACCCAAAGCACACCGGGTTGCTACCAAACACAGTAACATGACTAAGACTGAGTGAAACCTCCAACGCTTTGTCAATAGAACAAACTGAGACACTGACAGAACAAACTAATGGAGAAAAACATGTCAAGTTCATATCGAGACGTCTGTCACAGAAACATTTTTCACGTGAGGACAAACAGACATTTTAAGGAAACACATGATTCGTAGCCCCTGAAGTGCTTCCTCTGACCTCAAAGTGTCAAACGCTGCACTTTCTTATTCTCAGGAAATCAAAACGAGCAGAAGTGAAAGGAAAACATTTATTGTGACGACTTTCTTGTTAGAATGAAAGCAACTCATGCAAAGTGAAGAGGCAGGACTGGGCTTGTGTAGGGTGAAGCCTTCCACCTAAGTGGCTTATTCAGACTCAGGGGAGAGCTTGACAGGAAACGTGAAGGTGTTAACATTCTGGAGAAGAGATGGCTGGTATGATATACACCATTAATACCTCTGCAGCCACATTCTTCCACAAGATTACTTATACTGATATCCGTAAGTGGAGAATATTAAAGAGAATGGAAACTTTGGATTAGATGAAATATTACTAAACTAAAGACAATTAATAGAGGCGTTATCATCCTGTAAGAGACCAACAGATGTGATGCAGTGTGCAAAAAGCTGGTGCACACTGAGAATAGCCAAGCAATAACACAATCAACTTTCCAGCATTTGTTATCAGGACATGATAAGAACAATCTGGTCCTTAGCAGCACTGAAAATTTATCGATTCAGGTTTTTAAGTGGTGAACATGAACAGCCTATAGGGCACGACCTGGCCAGTCAGCCAAGGAAACATGTGACGGTCTAACAAAGCTTTTTACCATTAGTTTCATCATTTAAACTATTTGAAACCCCAGTGACTCAGAGGACAGACAGTTTGCTGTCTTCAAGTTAGAAATTCACATAAATTAAATCTGCTTATTCAATCCATCTCTTCTCTTCTGCTTATCCTTGTGGGGGTACACCCTGGACAGGGCACCAGTCTGTCGCAGGGCTAACACACACAACCACTTGTGCCTATAGAGTTACCCATTAACCTAACCCCACTAACTATGGACTGTGGGAGGAAGCCGGAGGACCCAGGGAGATCCCACGCAAACATGGAGAGAACATGCAAACTCCAGCCTGATGGTGGAAATGAACTCAGGACCTTCTCACTGTGAGGCAACAGTGCTAACCTCCGTGCTGCTCCTAGTTTCCCACCTATCTTGGTTTCTGCATGCTCTGTCACAAATTTAGACTGATTTGCAGTGATCTGATGGCAAGATTTATTACAGTTTTTTACAGACGCTAGGACACATGTCTCAATACTTAGGTCACGTTGGCAAAAGTCCTCACACAGTGAGCACAACAGAAGTCTATGTGGGCTAAACTGAGGACCAGTTATCATTGTTTTGGCACAAAATGCATTCAATGACTACATCTCTCAAATTTCATGAATTATCTTCTCACTCAGACACAACAACTGCCAAAAATCTTTGTACGTACAGGACATTTTGCATGTGCTTACATACTGTTTTCAAAAATGTTAAACTTATGGCCAAAACAATAACATAATGCAAAACTTGAAAAGAGCAAAATGCAACAGCAATATTTTATTGAAACATATTTTAAATCTAAAAATGCAGTTTAACCAGCCACAGCTGATTCTCATTGTAGATGAACATCTGCACAGGTGTTACTCCTTCAATTGTTCAACTCCTTCAATTCTGGCAGCCAGGAGATTCTTTCCTAGGTGTGTTGCCCATAGATGACATAAGATGTGATGTGGATGAGAACCTGTGGCCAAATGGAGAAGACCGAGTAGATTAGCATTACTATTGTATGTGTATCAGTGGATGGTGTGTATACAAATTCTTGTATTTTGGGATTACTTAGTGCAAAAAAATAAAAATACATAAACAAATATTAACGAATTCTGCATGATGTCTGATTCATTCCAGTAACATATATTGAAATTATAAACAGAGATGTGTCCTTGTTTCACACAAGAAAACACTGTGTAATGCTACATGTTGTTAGTGTTTTTAGGTCATTGTTTTGTGGGTGACAAAGTGTGTTTGTCGGCTGTCAACCTTTGCTAGTGTTCTGGAAGAATGAGTTTATTTGAGACCTGAATGAAGTGTTTTGGTAGTTGTAGTGCATTTTGAATGTGAAATGAACTGCTTTGCCAAGCTGACGGTCAGTTAGGAGGATTGTGTGAAGAGTTTTGCAAAAGTGACCTAAGTATTGAGAAATGTGTCCTAGCGTCTGTAAAAAACTGTAATGTGGTGGCAAACTGACTGCACCTGTGTTTAGAAAACAAGGCAACTTTTGTAAATCACCTGTGAGACTGTCCACAAATACGAGCACTTTTTGGGGATTACACTGGCATCAGGCCCAAACTCTGAAAGTTTTGCCGAAAGTCTTTATTGCATACAAACTGCAACAAGGTCAATGTGCCAGGTGACGTGAACAGAGGAAAAGCCGTAACTTCACCTTTTAAACAGAGGAGAATCCATGACTTTGAAAAGGACTCTCATGGTGTTGAAACTAGAGGGCCGCTTTAGCTGGAGAGGCAGAGCAGGTCAGCTGCCAGGTTGATCCCTGAACCCCGACATGTTCATCACAGTATGCACGTATGTGACTGTGTGTTTAATAAAAAGCACTGCAGTAAAACAAATGCTTGTGAGGCATGTCATATATTTGAGTGCGCTACATAAGAACTAATTGATTTACCATGAAACTCTTGAACCTTGAACTGTAACCAAACTGTATCTCTAACCTTAAACTAAACAGTTTGCTGGTGACTTGGTGGATCCAGCATGAGTTTATCATTACTCTGTGAAGTTTTATAACATGTTAAAGAGAGGCAGAGAGGAAAGTGTCCCATCTGCTCGAGCTACTCGGTCCATGATGACTAGCAGCCTAACCTACGCCTACGTGTGGCTGTTGTTGTTACCATATTTTTCAGTTTGGTGTGCCCTGTGAGCCAAGTGTTTACTGTTGAGTTAAGCCAGAGACACACCTGAGAAACAGCTGAAACCTGCAAAAACAAGACACTCAGACAAAGCTCTTCCACCAACAGAGTTTAACACTTGCACACTTGTTTCTCCAGACAGAGCCAAAGGGCAGCCTCGTGTCAGCAGCCACATGGTTGGTTCCAACAACTGCCCCTGTATATGGAGCAGACGGTGCTCGGATTAGGCTGCACTGGAAACTGGCTCAGTTAGAAAAGAAAGGCAGAGCACAATAAAGAGTGCCTTCCTCTGACTTGTATCAAGGAGTGGCCCTGGGGACTCTCAGCAACACTATCAGCTTTGTTAAGCCAAATCAGAGCCACTGAAGTCCAGGCTGTACGTCTCTACTTGTCCCTCACACGTGGGCGCAGGACTAGAGCGACCTGGAGGGCCACAGAGAAGATGTAAATAAGCCGTTTCATCAATCAGTGCCACCCTCCTCGTCAAACACAGGCTTTTAAAACCAAGAGACATGAAGGAAAATACCCCTGAAGCTAAAGTTATTACACAATGATCCCACATGCAAACAGCACTGACAGATCTTTGTGTGCACATGAGTAGGAGTGCTCATTTAACACCCACACACCCACTGAGGTGTATTTTCCGACCGAGCCTGTCCGGCCTGTCAGATCTCAGCATCGTGAAACCTGCTTTGGCGTAACAGTTGACTTCACCAAGCAAACAAGCCTGTAGATGTCTGCTAAAGATAAGCTCAGTCATTTTAATGACATGTAGAAATACAACCAGCACAGTTATTAAGACAATGCAAGAGACCAGGACCGTGTTCAGAAAGCAGGTTCACCAAACTGAAGCTAAGCGCTCCAAGCTAACGAGGAGCAAAAGGAAATTACTGTGAAATAATAATAAATGTGAGATGTAATCATCATCTTCCTCCTCCGTGCTCATGTTAGGCATACAAATGAAAAACTGGTATTTCAATGTTTGCACAAAACATAAACTGCAGATGAATTTGCTGCACTCTGTGCTTTGTGTCACGAAGGTCACCAGCAGGTGAGGAGTCGGAAGGAAAGTGTGTTGAGGAAAACCTGCCAGCGAGGACAGGGATGTACTGCGAGATTAATGGACTAGCGAGCCGTCAGCGCTCTGTGTCACGAAAGTGGCTCTCTGTTTACCTGGCTAAGTCACCATGGTAACGTACACTGAACAGAGCAGGTTATGTCCAGAGTTTAGAAACGTGTGGAATCACCAGCTTCTCATTGGTTCTTTTATTGCAGGTGCACTTTTTCATGTAGAGAAGGTTAACGAATAACACGATGACACACCATGCAAAAAATCCCCTAAAAGTCCGATCACCCCAAGGTGAAAAGTTTCAGTTTTTCTTCGTGACTGGAGTTTAACGTTTCAAATTGGTTCGACACGTTCATGTTATTTTTCCTTACAGTACAAATGATGCTAAACCCTGTTTGCTCCGAGTGTGGCCGAGTCCTGGAAACTGAACTCTGCTCTGGGTTCGGCCTGGATCGACACGTATCACCGATGAATGAAAACTATTTGTCTGTAAATTCGTTTGAATATTGTTTGATTCTGCTTTAATGACAGGGCCATGTAAACCTAGCAGTAGCTCTGTTTAACTTCAGCTATGCAGATAAATCTTGGCTAAGTGTGATTCAAAGCAACAATAACGGCCCAACATCTACAGGTGCAAAGAGGCGCAGACTGTGAAATGAAACTGAAGAGCAAACTTGTGATGTGCAGATAAATCAAAAGTAAAAATCTGAAGTGAAATACACTCAAGTCAGTTTAAAATGATGAAATGAAAGTATTGTTGGTGTTTAGTTACTTTATCTACTTTTACAAGGCTAACAGTGATTTGGTTTCAAAGGAGCTTGCAAAGAAAAGCGTCTGGACTTCTTTAAGTTGCTTGAAGACGTTTCACCTCTCATCCCAACCCGTTCTCACTCCCAAAGCGTAACATTTTACGCTAGGTGACAAATCGTCACCATATTACGTTTTCGGCTACCCACCACATTCCTAAATGACGACCTCGGAAAAAAGAGGACATATGAGAACCGTCTGGACTGAATCTACACATGTTCGCTCTTTTTCTTCAAATCGCTTAGAAACACGCTATTTAACATCATTAAAGACCTGGTTAAGGTCAGGAATAAGGTTATGGTTAGGGCTAGGGATAAGGTTAGGTTTAGGGCTGGAATACAGGGCTGGAACGTCTATTACCGCGGGAGTGTCATTCACTGGATTCCAGCCATAACCCGCCGCGTACCATAAGAACGCCGAAGGTCTCCTTTCGCGTTCCTCAGGAACGCCGCGGGACGTGACAAAACGTCGACATGTTACGCCTCGGGAGTGAGAACGCTCTGCTCATCCGAGAAGCTTCTTCAGTTCTAAGGTCAAATGGTGGAGAGTCCCAGATATAAACCTAGTGGGAGTTTCCCCCCACAGAGGGACAAAAGGACCCCCTGATGATCCTCTAACTGCCTGAGCCAAGGTGTGAAACTGGGTGTGGGTCCCAATCAGCCAGAGTTTCGGGTGAGTTCATGACCTGGATGACTGAGAACTTTCACAGACACAGTGATTTGGTTTGTTTTCGTTTGTCAACAGCCTGCTGGTGTAAATAGCAGCACTAAGGTCTTTTCTTATATGTGTATCTAAAGCACAATATAATGAATCGTGGAGACCTCGTTTTCATTTATTTGGATGTTTTCAGAGAACAAGTGGCTCTCTGCCACAGAGGGAGGCAGCACGCCTGGACACCAGCTTTGATTTCGTTTTTCTTGTTATCAAAGCAGCTCTAATTTCTGTGGCATTTTACTGATTCTCAAAGTTCAAGTGATTTAGGTGATTCCTACGAAACCAGGGTCCCAAGGTCAGCGTGGTGCACAGCTTGCTGCCTGATGATGTGTTTATACCTTCAAGTCGAAGCTGCAGAGGCTGACTGCATCGCTGCCATCTTTCTCCCTGTGTGTGCACACATAAACATGTGGGATGTGAACAGGAAGGTTCAGCATGTCACTGTGTCATCGAGCGTATTGTTCACAGTGTGAAGAACCATGTTTCCAATGAACACTTGTACCCAAG